>NW_006159959.1:496001-516641 GCF_000334495.1 Tupaia belangeri chinensis
ATATATATTTTTTGACCACAAACAAAACTATAATTTAGACTGAAATATGGTAAATATTTCAAATGTCTCTTGGAGAAATAGATGCTTAAAAAAGGGGAAACTTTCTCATTGGTATATTGATTTAGAGGTCCACGTCCTCGGAAATACTCCATAGAATTATGTCTTTTGGTTGGATTTCTATAAGTAATTCCTTGTTGGTCACTATTCACATAACTGCATGCATATGGCATTTGTATTTAATAAACTTAAATTACTTTATAAAAATACAATTTGTATTTCATACTATTTTAGTGCCACCATTACTTGATAACGTTTTTATAATATGCTTTAAATAGTGGAGTGCAATATTAGAACCTCCTGACGATTTGAGTTACTTATTTTTGTTAGTGCATAATAAAGCAGACTTAGGTTAGAACTGAAGTTAGAGGATAAAGCAAATTTAGAACCCTGGATACCAGGCCAATCCGAAGAGATTAAGAAATTTCAAATTCCAAAACAGGACAATGGGAAGCACAATCTGGAATCTAGGTAACAGGATATTTATAAAAAAAAATCCTAAATATGAGATCAAAGCTCAGTATCCAGAAATGAAAATCCAGTGGGGAATACAGCTAAACACAGACACATTTTTAACTATTGCCTATACTAACAGAAGTCCACATTAGTACTGTGGCTATTTATTTTTCTCATCTCCAACTTACTTTCTCCTATATGCAAGCCATGTGTATTTAGAAAAGGTTCCAAATGAGCTTTAACATTTTATCTCTATAACTTTCACTAATATTATCAAGGCAGAAAATTCTGTATTAGCCTATATATTTCCACTTGTGGCCAAATACAAAAATCCTGATCCTCTACATCAGCATAAAGAATTTTATTATAGGGACCAGCAGTTAGCATAATGGCTATGTTGCTGAACTCCCATGTAGTCGACTGTGGTTCAAGTCCCAGACTCAGCGGCTTAAACTCACGCCAGGCGCGTGTGTGTGCGTGCCCAAGATCCCCAGAGAAGAATGGAGGAGAAGGGATTGCAGTGTGGTTATCCCCCCCAGGTTTGCGTCTTTGGGGTGACAGCGCTGTGTTAAAGAAAAAAAAAAAAAAAAAAAAAAAAAGAAAAGAAAAAGAAAAAGAAAGGAAAAAGAATTTTGTTATGAAAATATACAAAGAAGCATATATAGTTTAATTATGTAGAAAAAGATATTCAGTATGCAATTTTTCAAAAGTTTCCCAATGGAAATTCTAATAATTCACATTAGTGCTTACATAAAATACTTGAATAGTACTCTCATACTAACATCTGTTGGATAAGGAATTTATCAATGTCAGCATATTTAATAAATAAGAAATTCGTATGAATGAGATATTGTCATCAACAATCTGTCCTTCTTAATTAGTACTGGTAACTAGATGGATCATAGTGTGATCAACTGTGATAGAGAATACTAAATGAAAAAAACATACGAAGAGATAGATGATGATAAATTTTGAAATATTGACATCAAAACTCCTCTGGAATATCAATATAGTAGTATGTGTAATATTTTCATAATAATGAAGAAAATGGACACATATTTGGAACTGATTAAGTTTTGATATTGTTAAATATGACAGTGTAAATAAGAAAATCATATAATCAACTATATAAAAAAAAAACATACACAATTAAAGACACTTTTGGATAACTGAACAATGGTATATTAAAGGCCGAACTCTGAACAACATTTTAAGGATCAAGAATAAAGAAATAAAGCCCAGAAATAAGACTAAGGAAAAATAATCACAGATTATATGAGAGAACCAAGAATATGTCATTTAAAATCTAGCAAGATAAAATTAGTAAGGCAGTTAAGAATAATAGTGTTACACTCAGGAGACAGAGCAAAACATAAGAAATTATCTATCTTCATTTTTTTCAGGAGTTGTGTGGTATGAGGCAAAACAACTAGGACTGTGATAAGAAATTCTTGAAGTTATTCTGGATTAGTGTCTGACCAGAGGTATGTGTTTGATGAAGTAATTTTTTTTAAAAAAAATTTAAGTCAAGCACTTTATTTCCACATAACAAGAACGAAAACCTCCCTAACACTTTGACAATACAATTAATGCAATTATGAAGTCAATTATATACTACCCGAAGCCCAAAATGTTCAATCAACTTAATGTTCCAAACACTTCCAGACTTGGTTTTTCAAAGCTACTTTTGGTTTTTGGAAAAAACCAATATGGAAGTCAATATTCTCTGAATGCACTGAACAGCATTTGCTTATATTAAGTAAGGTGATGTAATAATTTAAACTCTATCAGCTTGCTCTGAACTCAAGGGGTGAGTATAAACAAGTAGGTATTTATTGGCAGCAAGAACTTCTGTATACTAATCACCTTATCTTGATAATTTGTATCTATTTTACACAGATTTGATCAAGTGAAATGTCTTGCTTGACACTTACTAAAATCTTTCATGAAAGTAAACTACTGCCTATCATATCTTCCGTAAACAATTATAGATAGACAATTTGAGTGACTTCTGATGTTACCAGTAAGATGAACTGGCTTAAAAGGGTTCAGAAGCTAATATTTTAGAAAGGGTAGAGTACTGAAAATACCCATCTGTTTTTGCTTTGTTGAAACTTGCCTTGCTGGATATCCCAGCAGTGTTAGCTAGGAACAACATCTTTGTCACCTCCACTGAATAGAAAGTCATTTCAATGAAGTAATCTTTACCTTTGTTAAATATGTGGCAACAGGAGATTGAAAAAAATGTAATCACATGTGACCTTTTCATTTACAAAGAATAATGCAAAGTGTTTGAAAGTTTTTGACACTTTGATGTACCTGTGTGTGCTTTTTAATCTGTTCCCATTCTTTTATGCAATACTCAAAGATGTAAACTATTGTTTCTTTGGTTTAGCCTTTCAAATATTTGTTACACGTCATTCTTCTTTTGCTTGTTCTCATTGTATGAGTTAATATCATTTCATTTTGATACTTTTATTGTCTTTTTTTTCTCCTCCTTTATTCAAAATTGGCATTAAACATTTTAAATGTTAACTGGTTTGTCCTTGATAGCTCTCTTTACATCAGGGCTTATCTACATGATGCCAGACATTTCATCTGACAAAGGCCTTTTACAATACCAACCGGTGTACTCTATTAACACGCTGGGCCATGGATGACCTCAGCTTGAAGTTTTGGTTTTAAAGAACAGAAGAATGACAAAATAGTTCAATTTTATGTTATACTAATCTAAACTCTAGGGTATACAGAAATAATTTAGATTTCACAGTAAGTTTAAAACCACTGAATAAGTTCGTCCCAACTCCTTGTGGTTAAGGGAGCTGGATCCCGTAGGGCTGGCTATGGTTTGAATCCTGGCCTTGTTAGCTCGAAAAGCATGCTGAGTGACAAGTGTGCATTCTCCAAATTTTGACAAGATGGAGAAATGGAAGAGAGAAGATTATGGTGTGATCACGTCTATTGAGGGGTGCTTTTTCCTACTCTCTCTTGGTCTCTCCACCTCTCTCTGGCGAGTATGCATGCCCTCTGGCAATTAAAAAAAAAACAAACAGAAATTAAACAAATGAAGGCAAAAATTATGTAATAGCAAAAGGGCTCTCAGTTTAAAAAATATAATAACCTTCGCTGGAATCATGTGATAGCCAAGCAATCAAACTGGATGCAAGGCTGCTTCACATGAGAAGGTTCTAGGCTCACATATGGAAACCTCCCTGAGTAGGCCAGGCATAGGCCTGCACCTGATCCAGATCTGGCTGAAGCTGGAGGTGGATCATGGCGTCAAGACTATGCTGGACATGCTGTCTTTTGTTTGTTTATTTCTGTCTCTCCCACTTATGGAAGAAATAAGTAAATGTACTTAAAAAATGACGTTTTATAAATTGTTTAAAATCATGTATTTTCTAATCTTTGCCTCCAAAATATCTGTATGTCTTCTGATTGAATATGTATGCTGTTTGCAAGATTACCATGTGGAGCTACAGAACAAGTTCAGAAAACACATGTTTTAGAGTATAATGGATAGCAGAAAAGTGGTAAAATTATTTCACAACGTATCATAGAATGTGTTATGCATGTGACATTTACTAGAACAACAGTAGCAACAAAATGCCAGCCACTATGAGGCAGATAACCAGCTGGGTCTAAATGGGAAAAAGTCTATTTCCAAGTTATCATTGAATCATCCCTTACAAAATGTTTCACTAATTATTCCTGATTTCATTTAAAGAAATACCATCTAAATAATGTCAATCAAAAGCTGGTGGTATGCAACTAGTATATGTTGCAAAGTATATATTAACCATAAAATTATATATACAGAGCACCTTTTTTGTTAGAATAAAAGTAGCAATTAGAAATATGCTGCATTCATTTCACATTTGAAAAAAAATAGTACACTATTTTTTTCCTTTAATAGACAAAGTTACTCATGATAAAAAGAGACAAACTCAATTAAAGTTTATGAGTCATGTAAGTTACAGAAAAACATAGAAAGATACTAATATAACATTTTATTAGACTGAAATTTGGTAAGTTAAGACAAACAGAGTTAATAGCCACAATCTGACACTTTTAGAACTATCATATCATCATATTAGCTACTTAGATAAAATGTTAATATCCTTATAATGTTCTAATCAGTGAAAGTTCCAAGTATAACTCAACACATCCTTGATGATAAATTACTCTTAATAACATGTAGTATTTTCCATGAGAAATGACTGAATAAAAAATATTGATTTCAAACCTGGTTGAATAGATTGCCTAAGTGCTAAAATCCTGATATTGTTTGCTTTTGCTATTCTTGTTGAATAACTCTCAAGGATCATTCCTCTATAAGTGTGCCAAGTTTTACATTATAATCATGGGGACCATTTTTTCTAGAATTGGGAATTTTCCCCCAAATAAAGAATGCTATTTCTTTTCTTTTCTTTTTATTTTCTTTTTAACTTCAGCTTTGATAGAGAGATTGAAAGGACCCTTGATTTCTTGCTGGTTCAAAGACTACTAGCCCAACTTCTCTGCTTTAGTGTTTGATTTTCTTTCAGTAGGGGAGTTTAAAACAGATTTTACAGGTTCAAAATGCTTCTCAATTGAAAAAAATGAAATGAAAACCAAAGCAGAAAATTAAGGTAGAAAACAGCTGAGAATCAGAAATCACTACAGTATCTTTCTTGCTTTAGAGAGAGATTTGCTTCACAGGGAAAAGTACTGTTCTATTGAGAATCCAGATCTGAGTGTAAAATTGATCCAAACATGCTTATTAATTTAATGTATTCATTTCATAAACATTTTATTCATTGTTAGTTGTGTTCTGTACAACATTTCCAGGCCTGCAAATATTAAAGTCTTTGTGACATGATTTTTCTCTCAGGCAACTTAGAACCTAGTAAAAATGATGCACATGTCTAACAAATAAGTGAAATAAAGTGTGTAAAGTCTAGAATGGAAGTATAATATGTTTGTTCATGATGGTTTACTGACATAATAGTAGTCTAAGCAGATTAAAAACTCTGCTATACCATTCTCATCTACAGCCTGTAAATTTACCACATGCCTGTTGCAGCTTCTTATTTGGCAAAATGTACATCCAAAGACTGACACAAGGTGTTGATGGAAGTGCTAGATATGTAAGCATTAAGGTTCAAACCAAAAAAGAGAAAAACATAAAAAAAAAGAAAGAACCAAAAATGAAAGGCAGGATCCATGGTGCGGTAGTTATGTGCTACTCAAGAGAACTCAGATCCCACATGGCCACCCAATTAGAATTCCCAGCCCAGTCATTCTGAAGCACACCAGTCATGTAGACTATGTGAGATCTAATGGGATAAAGAACTGGGGGAAAGAGATTGCAGCCTAGCCAGACTGTGTAGAAGGTTCTCTTTCTATCTCTTCCACTCCTAAGTGTACACCCATGCTCCATCACAAATTTTAAAATATAAATGAATTTACAAAAATAAAAAAGACTTAAACCTAAGTTCAGTGGTGACACCAGAACTATAGAAGTTGATTTCTGAGCAGCTCACTTCAATGAAACAAGAGAGAAATTTACTCTGCTATAAGCAGGGGTACATTTATATTACGAAGACATGTATTTTTTAAAAAGACAGAATAGGGAGGGGCATTAAATAATAATTTTATTTAAGTGTCTTAATAAGAAGGACATAGAACAATATTTGTTAATTCTATTGTGATTGTTGTTCTGAATTCTTATAATATATATAATTATTCCTATTTCCCACATTCCTTTTGTTTGCTTCAATCTCTATCTTATTTTGATCTTTTTCTTAAATATTTGAATTCATTATATACTTCAATCACTACACATCACTTAGCTTATAAAGAGAATTTACCCAACATGAACACACTTCACACAAGTCCAGTTGAATATAGTATACACATTACCTTCAACAGATAATAATCCATTTTTGTTTTCCATAAATGTCTTGCCTCTCTGTTTTTCTCCTTAATTCTTTCCTCCTTCTCCCTCCTTCCCACACTGTCTTTAGTTTCTCTAACCATTTTCCGTGTTTCTATATCTTCTAGTCTTTCAGTTTCCACCACAGAGAATGGACAGTCGGTATATGCTAAGTAAAGATATACGATGTCTCTCTTAAATAGCCTGGCTTCCTTCACTCAGCAGTAAATCTTCCATATTTGTCCACTTTTTATATGCCAGAATCTTTTTTTTTTTTTTTAATGGCTGAGTAGTATTCTATAGAGTATATGTGCCACACTATTTCAATACATTCATCTGTTCATGGACTTTTGGGTTGGGTCCGTATCTTAGCAACTGTGAATACTGCCACACTAAACATAAATGTGCAAGCACTTTTCTGACTTGAGTGTTGTCCTATCCTTTGGGTAGACACCCAGGAGTGGAATTGCTGGATCATATGGTAATTCTATTTATGGATCTTTAAAGAACCTTCATATTGTTCTCCACAGTGGCTTGCCCAATATACATTTCTACCAACAGTGTACATCTCATCCAGATTTTGTTTGTTGCTGTATAGTCATTCATAGTATCCTCTAATAGTGTTTTGCAGCTCTATTGTGTCCGTTGTAATATTGCCTGTTTCATTGCAAGTCTGATTTATCTGGCTCCTTTCTCTCTTCTTAGTTAGTCTAGTTAGTGGTGTGTCAATCTTGTTTATCTTTTCATAGAACCAGCTTTTGTTTTTGTTTATTTTCTCTACAGTTTGCTTATTTTCTATTTTATTTAATTCTGCTTGAATATTTATTATTTCTTTGCTCCTGGCATTTTTTTGGATTTTTTTCTTGTTGTTTTTCCAATTCCCTGAGGCATGAGGTTAGGTTGTCTATTTGCTATCTTTCCATGTTTTTCTTATGTGTACTGATTATTATGAACTTTCCTCTTATGATTGCTTTTGCTGTTTCCCATAGATTATGGAAACTCATGTACTCATTTTCACTGGTTTCCATAAATCTTTTGATTTCAGTCTTTATTTGCTCAGTAGATGTGAAGTCATTTGGGAGTGGGTTATTTTGTTTCCATATGATTATGTATTTTGGTGTTTGTTTTATGAAATTAATATCTAATTTAATTCCATCATGGTTGGAGAAAATGTTAGATAAAGTTTCCTTTTTTTTTTTTTTGGAGAGGTTTTTGCTATACGGCACGTGCGCTCACCAGACAGACAGAGAGAAAGAGAGAAATCACCCCTCAGGGGGGATGGCCATGCAGCAATCCCTTCTCCTCCATTCTCCTCTCGGCATCTTGGGCATGCACGCACACACGCCCGGTGTGAGTTTAAGCCACCAGGTCCAGGACTTGAATCGTGGTCGACTACGTGGGAGTCCAGCTACATAGCCATTACGCTAACTGCTAGTCCCTGTTAGATAAAGTTTCTATGCCTTTGAATCTGTAAAGGCTTTCTTTTTTCTGAAACATTTTTTTAAATTAATTAATTTACATTCATTCACTGAGCATCATCACAGTATACAACATGTGATTTCCCATCCAGCATATACTGCATAGTGGCTTAATCATGCACGTTATTGTCAATAATTTACCCCTATTTTTAGGAGTAAATTGCTCCTATTTCTGATCCTTTACCATTTTCCACCCTCCTCGCACACTATCTCTGGTTTCTACAGCTGTTTTCCATTTCTTTTTACCCCCACATTTTATTGATTCACAAAATTTTTAAAATAATCTAACTACTTTCAATAGCAAATTCAGCTGGTATGTACATATATATGTGAAAACATATTTGACTTTAGGCATGAAACTCTGAGTAGAATGAATATACTATAAGGTAGCACCTATCTATATAGCTTACCATGATCATTAAATAGATATTTTTAATATATTTTTAAATTTCAATAAAAGCAGTTTTAACTTTATTAAATTATAGAAATGCTAAGGAATTGTGCTTAAGACTTAAAGCCAGGAAAACAGGTTAGGATTCTGTTCAAATAGTAGGCACATGAACCTATCAACAGTTCAAGACAGAATAAAAATCCTTAAAACTGGAGAGGCTTGTTTTATGCCCTATCATGTGGTCAGTCTTCAAAAGGTTCCATGCAGGGGTAAGAAAAATGTATATATACTTCATAGTTTTGGGGTGGAAGGTTCTATAAATGTCTGTCAAGTCCATTTAATTTGTGCCACAATTTAGATCCTGTATTTCTTTGCTTGTTTTTTAACTAGATGATCTGTCCAAAGTAGATAGTGGGGTGTTGAGGTCCCCAACGACTAGTGTGTTGCAGTCTAATCTCTCTTTTCAGATCTAGCAGTCTTTCCTTCACGTATTTGGGTACTCCTGAGTTGGGTGCATAGATATTTATAGCCTTACACCTTCTTGATGAATTAGGCCTTTTACTATTAAGCCTTTCTTGTCTCTTCTTACAGTTCTGAGAATGATTTTATATTTTCTTCTCATTTGAAGGATTATTATATCAAGGTATATTAATCTTGGTCGAAATTGTTTCTCTCTTAACACTGTGAATGTATCGTCCCATTCTTTCTTTGCTTGCATTGTTTCCGGTGAGAAGTCTGATGTTAGCCTGATGGGATAGTCTCTGTAAGTAACTTGATATTTTTCTCTTGTCAACTTTAATATCTTGTCTTTATCAGAGGTTTAGGCCAATCTGGCTATGATGTGCCTTGGAGAGGATCTTCTTGGGTTGATTCTACTTGGGGTCCTTTGCATTTCTTGGGTCTGGAGGTTTGAGTGCTTCTCTAGACTTAGAATGTTTTCTTCCAGGATTTCATAGACTAGATTATCAATGCCCTTATTAACTTCATCTTCTGGGATACCAATTTTTCACATGCTTGAGTGTTTAATGGTATCTAGTGTTGCTTGTTTACAGTACTCATTTTTTGGGGTGCTATTTTTTAGTCTTTTTGGTGATTTTTTTCTAGTTTAATGGTTTTGTCTCCTACATCCGAGATTCTATTTTCTGCACGACCTAATCTGCTTTTAGTATTTTCGAGAGAGGTTTAGGTATTCTGTATTGCAGCTTTCATCTCTAATAGTTCCACTTGATTTCTTTTAAATGGTGTCTAATTATTCTTTCAAACATGAAAAGACTTCCTCATCTTCTGGAGCTTGTTTCTTTTCTCTTGCAACTCATTGAGTTTTGTCACAATTAATATTCTGAATTGTTTACCTGACATTTCCTCAAGTTCCACTGTACTGTTTGTAGATGATGAGGAATTGTTTGTTTCCCTTGAGGGAGAGATATTTTCTTGGTTGCTCATATTCCTTGTGTCTCTGCGCTGGTTTCTGGTCATCTGATGGATTATATGTTTCTTTCTAATTTCTGCACTATTGTTGCTTGAACTGAACATTCCAGTGGTCTCCCAGTTTCTTGAGAATTGGTTCACCTGGGGTTGAGCTGCAGGGTTTCAGAGGAGGAAGAATATAGGGATCATGCTGTGTGCATTGCAGGCCTCACGCTTCAGGAAATGGTGAGGTTCAAAGTATTTCTAAGTGGGTTAAAGCCAGCTAAAGGGCTAAAGTGGTCTCCAGAGTGGTGGGGAGACAGTGGAATTACCAAGTTGATCCCTGGCCTCCATCCATCGAACTAACTTTTTGCTGTTACTGGCATGCAGGAGCCAGGAATGATGATGGGAAAGGAGTTGGAATTGAGAAGACTCTGGGCACCTGGAAGTGGTGGGGAGACAGTGCAACTCACAAGGCGATCTCTGGCCTCAGTCTATGCCACTGGCTTTCACCACCACCTCCATGCAGGAGCCAGATATTTATTTCAATTTTTAGATTCATCTCTCTCTAGTCATCCTATGGGTTAATTTATGACTGCAACATGTATGCCAATGGAATTTCTAATTGTCTCCTAAAATAAGCTGATTTAGTGATGTTCTATTTTTCACATGAATCAATAGACATTATGATTTTAAATATATTTTATCCAAGCTGAATGTTTAATTTCATCTTTCTTTAAAAGAAAATGGATATTTTATGATCTCTTACTCTATTTAAATGTGAATCTATAAACGTTATCTCATTAGTCTGTTTGCACATTGACTGTAAGACACAGTCAGTATCAAAGGACAGAGAATAGCACTGTAAAGAAGTAATAGCATAAACATATGAGGAGTAAAATTCACAAATGTCAAATAACAAATGTTAGAATGTTTGTACATAAAGTTAAAAATGTTTCCTCTCACTCTTACAGTAATTACTTTATGTCCCAAAGCATGAGAATAACTATCCCTGTATTAAAAGTCGCAAAGATACCTTTGGCTATAACTGTATTTAATTTTATTTTTTAATGATATTTTATTATATGACCTTCCGTAGCAGTAGATTGTATAAGATTTTCTTTGGCTTTTCTGCCGTTCATAAAATCCTTACTTCAACCTGGAAAAACAAATGAAATCAAATACATTTTTTAATTTTGAAATATATTTTATTGAATGAAAATTCTATATACCTCTCAGCTTCAAAAATGTACATATTTGAAATTTTTTTTCATTTAAGTAATTTACTCTTTGGCTTGAATTAAAAAGGGCCATAAATTAGCACATAATTCTTTTCATGCTTTGATCTAAGAAAGTGTTTAAATTTTTGGAAGTTTTTTTTTTTTTTTTTTTTTTTTTCAACATCTTCAGAGAAGGCGACAGTGTAACCTTCCCTGATAACACATTCTTACGGCTTATGATACTCACAGTCAGGAAGTACTTACTTTTCTGCAATTTAAACCTATTCCCTCTTGTCCTATATTCAGTGAATAGAGAGGAAAAACTTCACTGGTACTGTATAAGACCTTTTTTATATAACCCCAAACTAATGATGAGTGTCTCTAAGCTTTCTCTTTCTTAGGCTTGAATAAACTCACTTCCGTTTCCCTATCTTCTATTATACACTTCCAGTAAAGTTTAATCTTTTTTCTTTTTTTTTTTTCTCATGTAAGTCTACTCCAGTTTCTTCAGACCTCATATCAGCTTTCCTCAGTTTCTTAACTATAAGACATCCTACTTGAGGTATCTTGGCAAAAGGTACACCTCTCCTCCTCAGAGACTAGGCTACTTGTGAGAAGGTAAGAGTAACTGAGAGGAGACAATTCTATAGTTTGCCATAATCTACACATCAGTTAAATTTGAAGTATCAGAGGAGAGAGATATTTATTGAAACCACTTTGAAGATACAGAAAGCAGAACTAGCATATGTTAACATCCTAATGCTCCTCAATGAAGCCACTTCAGTGGAAGCCTAAACTGTAATGCTCCACAGGTAGTCAGTGTTTCAATATAAAAGTCGATCTTTTAGTGCAATAAAAAACTATTTTACAGCTATGATCATAGCAATTAATCATGCATCAGTTTATAAGAAGACATTAATGTCTGTACATATATATTATTCGGTGAATATTTTATTCCTTACTAGGGGATCAAATTAAATTTAGGCCCCATGATGTCCTTATAGTTCATTAAATAAGATACATTTTATCAAAACTGACAACGTGAATATACATGATACAAACACTATATAAATGTCATTTAATTATTGAGAGAAGGACATTCATAGTAGACCAATGAAAATGTGTTAAAAACTTGAGCTATTAAATATAATTAGATTCTCAACTCTCAAAGGTCAAATGGGAGTACAGAATAAAGAAAATTATGATAGAAAAAGTTTGCAGCATTGGATTGGCTTGTAGTCTAGTGGTTAAGGGAGCAGAATCCCACATGGTCAACCACAGTTTGAATTTTGGTTCTAGAGACTTGAAAAACATGCCAGGCACATGTGTACACATGACCCAAATCCTGTCAGAATGGAGAAATGGTATTGCAGTGTGACCACATTTCATTTCTGAATATCTTTCCCACTCCTTCTGTCTTTCTGTCATTCTCTGGCATATGCATATGTGCTCCAGTAATGGGGGAAAAAAAGAGAGAGAGAGAGAGAGACAGAGAAAGAACAAGAAAAGTTTTTAGCATAGCAGCCAAAGGCTAAGATTTTCTAAAATCCTGTGGATCTCTGTTTCATGATTATCATAGTAATACTAGAAACAGGGAATAGCAGATGGCATAATAGTTATGTCACTGGACTCCTACATGGCCAAACATGGTTCTAGTCCTGGATCTGGTGGCTTGAAACTCATGCGGGCTCCATGTCCATACTTGCCAAAAAACCCAGAGAGCAGAGTGGGGGAGGAGGGATTGTGGCATGGTCATCCCCCTGGGGGTGATTTTTCACGTTCTGTCTTTCTGTATCTCTGTCTGGTGAGCACACTCCCTATAGCAAAAATATCTCTAAAAAAAAGGCAAAATGAAACAAAAAGACTGGAAACATCACTAGGCTAGATGGGCCACCTATTTTCAACTGTTTTCATCAATAATATCTGCAGTGTAGAAAGAGCAAAATGGCAGCAGAGAAGGTGATTTGCTGGTTGGCTTTTAGGTTTCCTCTATATGATATGTTTTCAAGAAATCTTTAGACAGTTAAATCCTTTATTCTCATGATTCTGTGATTAGCATTTCAGTACACTCATTTTAAGTAATAATTATTAAAGATGAAGTGATTAACTTCATACCATTATTCCATATGTTTTATATAAAGAGTTTTATCACACAGTATCATCTATCCTTAATCATCCATTAACCCATATTACATTTGATACATTTCAAAATGGAGACCCTCATACATTTGTATACACCCCTGAAAATTGCTAAGCATGCCTGTCATTATCTACATTATTTATACATTTCCTTTGCATTCATATTTTACAATCAATGCACACATATTGTGTGTATGTTTGCTAACTTTAGATGCATATACATCTGCTTATGAAAAATGATGTGGTAAAACGAGGTGGTTGAGGTAAGTGGATTGCACATGGCTTACTGTACTATTCAAGTGCTGGGAACAGAGTCATGAGAAACACACTAGACGTGAGTATATACAAGCTCAAAATTCCAAAGGGAGCGAGAAATGTAGGAGAAGGAGTTGAGGCATGATATTCCCTATGAAGGGTGCTTTTTCACTTTTTCTTTCTTTCTCTCAATCTCTCTCTGCTGAGATCACTCACTTTGTGCAAATTCTAAAATAAGAAAAAAAGGAAAATGCTGGTTCTCCAAAGAATTAATTTTGCCTGTTGATTTTTGTTTCTGAAGAATTGTTCCTTTTATGAGTGTATCATATTTGCGTATTTATTCTTTGTTGTAGATGTTTTTGCCTTAGGGCACGTGCACTTGAAGGAGAGAGAGACAAAGACAGTGAGAGGGAAAGTGATAAATCAACCCCCAGAGGGGATAGCTGGGCCGCAATCTCTTCTCCCTTCTCCTTCCAGGATCTTGGGCACACACATACATGTTCCTGAAGTGACTTTCAGGCTACCAGGCCAAAGAATCGAACCTCGGTTGGCCATCTGGGAGCCCAGTGCCATTACTACACTACCAGCAAGCTCCTTGTGTATTTATTCTAATAATTGATATCTGGTGTTTCCTGTTTGGGCTGTTAGATGCTAACAACATTAATGTGAAATTTTTTGTGTGAAAATAAGCTTCTCACACAAAAAATAAATAATTTATTTTAGGTAACTATTTAAGGAATGGGTACTTGGGTCAATGTATATTTAATGTTATGAAAAAATACTAAATACTTTTTAAAAATGGTTGCATCATATTTATTTTTATTATATAACAGTTTCTTTTCCCAGTCATACACAAAGTACCTTCAGGTTACTGAAAATAAATAAATAAATTTTGCTTTTTTCACAGACCACAATATCTGCAAAAGATATTTTCCTTTAATAAATTTATGTGAAAATGAAATATCCACAGAAGATATTTTTGAATTTATGTAAATATTAACAAACCTGCTCAGTGATGTGCTAGGCCATCAGGACCCTGGTCCTGACTTGCTCAGTGTTAAATTATGACTTGAAAGTCAACAATGATTGTACACTCATCAAACTTGAGATGCAATATCATAAACATCACATCACAGAATTTTGTCACAAATATTTGAGAGCTTTGAGTAATAAACCAATAATAATATAGATTTTAATAAGAACATGTACAAAATTCTAATAGAAACACATGGGAGGAAAGTATAGCTTTGCCTCACAGTGGATAATGAAAGGTAAATAATCTCAATATTTATTAATAATTAACACAGGGAGAAATTTACACTGCATCAGAATTCATTCAAATATTGTACAATGCGTATTGAAAAGAGAAAATTGATTGTTTCAGTCTCCTTTGCATTGTAACTGGAATGTATTCAATACATATGGTTAATTTGATTTTAACTAGGGGAATTTCAGATTTTGAATGATTATGCTTGTGCACTTTTAGAGATACTCTGCTTCTTACTGAAGAGAGATATTTCTTATTCTAATGTCGTATAACCGGCTAATATGTAAATCGATGATTTTTAATATTAGTTTTCTCTTGATAACATCTTATAATTGCCACAGTGAAATATTTTTTAATCTCATCATTGAATTAAATTATCAATAAGCATCATTCTTGATAAAATTTAATTAAACCTAAATAAATTAGATAATCATTCTAAGGATATGTTCCTAGAATTTCTAATGAATCATATTTGTACTTCTTTTAAAAATTGCTTTTTTTTTTCTTTTTTTTAGCTGTTTGTCATAGGGCTTGTACAGTCACCAGAGAGAGACAGAGAGGAGAAAAGTGAGAAATTCTCCCCAGGGTAGATGGCTACTCTGCGATCTTTTCTCCTCCATCCTCCTGTTGGGATTTTGGACAGGCATGTACACATGCCTTTTGTGAGTTCCAAGTCTCCCTGTACAGGACTCAAAGCCTGGCCAGCCATGTGGGAGTCCAGTGCCCTAACTTTCATGCAATCTGCTAGTCCTAAAAACTGCTCTTTTAAACAAATGTTAGTCTAATAGACCTCAAAGAATAAGGGCTATTTCACAGGTTTAATTTGTCATCATGATATACAAGGCACATGTATTCCACAAAGACAATAATACATTGAAATCAGGCTGTCAATAGACTACTGAGTACAGTCCATGTCAAGCCACGTTATATGAGATGATGGTCTTATGTTAATGATGCCCAGAACTAGAATAGAGGCTCTTTTATCATCAGTTTTAAGACATGATATATTTAGTTCATGTCTGCTAGTTCTACCCATTCAAATTTCATTCCTTTAGAAATACATTTTCCAGGGTAATAACTGCATTATCTCACTTTATATTTTAAAATACACTTTGAAATTTTGAAACTATACAAGAATACAGAATTTGTAAAGTGAAGAAATTATTCACAACTAAACCAAAGTACAGAGCTTAAGAAAAAATACTCAGGTGGAGGATAGAATTGAACTGTACTGACCAAAGATAACAAGTGAGTCTAGAAAGCTTTGCTATTTACTTTTCCCTATGTGTAAAACATGAAATGCCTTAGTTAAAACCGAATAAATAATATATATATTTCAACTCAACATAGCTAAGAACATTTTAGAAAAAAACATATGGAGATACATATATTATCCCAATAGCTAATATTTACTTTATGTGTTGAGACTGTTCATAGATCCTCATAGTCAATGATTTTGATGACATTTTCCAACTGGTCATATTACACTCTGTTTTATTTACTTATATTCCTTCTAAGATGTGATACCCAAAGCTTCTCCCTCTCATTCTCTCTCACTCTCCTTTCTCAGTTCTCAGTGTGTATGTGCATGTATATATGTTTTCTTTATTTCTCTTCTAATAACATATATACTTATGTGTGTGCATATATATATATATATATATGAACACATAAATACATATATAGTCATACACAGATATATGTATGTAAATATAAACATATTCATTATTGTCTTGGGACTCTTGTACATTCTTTTATATAACTTCTATAGGTTTTTAGACAACTACCAGTCTGTATAATATACCCAAGCCCTACAGGCACAAGGCTTTTGGGCCAATATTATGCAGATTACCAGTATGAACTCTTGATAGTAGAACATACTTGAAGGAAGGCTCTTAACAATAAATGAGAAAATGTGTTAAGTGCCAAGACATATATTTAATAAACATTTTATACCATTTACTAAGCACCGAGCATAACTAGGTAAACATTAATATTTTTTCTCACTTTTATTCCTTCAATTTATTTTAGAAATCCATGCCACATTACATGGTTTCTACTCAAACTGTTCTTAAAAAATCAAAACATATAAAATATATTAACAATGAGCTTGCACTGATATGACCACAAATTATGGGTTTATAAGAGTATTACTCCATTAGTGAAACATCAAATTAAATTGCTAGGGAAAAACATTTGGAGGAGGGATACGGAGACAGCATTGTTGAGTCAGGGAAGTAGTATTGTTATATTTTGATCAACTAGACCGGGGAGAAATGTTCACATATTGAAATGATCACCTTGTATGCTAAGTAATGTGATTTAATGTATTAAAAAATGTAAATAAATAAATAAATAAATAAATATAAAAAAAGAAAAAAAGAAGAAATGCATAATATCTCTTAGAAAAGAAAACAAAAATAAAAGGAAAAGCAATTTCAACCAAGAATACTGTACCCAGCAAGATTAACCTTCATACGGGAAGAAAAGACAAGAATATTTTCAGGTACACAAAACCTGAAAAAATTTACCAACACCAGACCAGATCTCCAAGAAGTTCTCAAGGGAGTGCTGTACTAGGAAAATTAAATACACACACACAGAAATGAGAGTTCAAAAACTAAGAAAATGGCCAACTTAATCATAGGGACAAGTCTGGAGTTGAATATTATGTCCCAGAATTTAATAGGGTAGATCAAACCGCAACGGAAGATAGATTAAGTATATGAGACTGAACTGGTGAAATAGAATTTTATTACTTTTTAATGAAATATTGCTGATTTTCTTCTAGGCTTTGTTTTCCAGTTTTAAGGACTTCTTTCCTGTCTTGAGCTGCCGATAGGTTCATGTACCTACTATTTGAATAGAATCCTAACCTGTTTCCTGGCTTAAGTTTTAAGCAAAGTTCCTTAGTGTTTCTTTCATTTATTAAAGCTAAAACTGCTTTTCTTGAAATTAAAAAAATTATATTAAAAATATTTTTTAAAAAATTACATTGCATTTTTGGCACATTACTAATTAAAGAAGTTAAGGCAATCAGTCACAAATATGCATTATTTCAGCAATTAGTCACATTTAATGAAGATGTGTGTGTGTCCGTGTGTGTGGGGTGTGTGTGTGTCTGTGTATTTACTTGAAATCTTTCTCCAAAATATTTTATTAAGCATAACAAATTTAATGGCCCCAAAGAGAAAAACAATATATTAAGAAAAAACCTGTATTCACCTACTTATAGAACTATCTGTGTATTTATAAATCTTTAAAATAATGAATATATTTACTAATCTAAGAGTATACATAATCTATAGGTACTAATATCATAAGAATGAAACCAATCCTATTAATATTATTCTTATTTTAAAAAGCTCCAACTTTATAGCATTAATCATATCCCTTCTTTATATCTTTATTCTATGGGGAAAAAAGTAGTCATACATTAAGAAACTGCTTTCAATAGTATTCTACAATTATCTTGTTAAAATACAATAATAACCGTTAAGACATCCAACTAGTCAAGTATAGCTTGTAAATAATATTTGGATGAGATAGGAAGTGTTATTGAAAGAAATGGCTAACAATGTTTGTTTTGCATTCTAAGGAAATTATATATATATATGTATATATATATATATATATATATATATATATATATGTGAGAAAGGCTAATAAATAAATATAGTATATTAAATACTATAAGACCAGGGCTTGAATCTGTTTCTGTCACTTATTGCCTAGGTGATTTGGGGCATTGATTGCACTTTTCTAGGCCTTACACTATGGCCTGAATGTATGCCTCCAAAATTCATGTTGAAATCTAATATGCAAAGAGATGATATTAAAAGGTGGAGCTCAGGACCAGTGGAAGGCATAATGGTTATGTCGCTAGACTCCCATATAGTTGACCACAGCTCGAGTCCTGGACATGATGACTTAAAACTCATGCCAGGCATCTGTTCATGCATAGCCAAAATCTTGAGAGAAGAGTGGAGGAAATGGGATGGTGGCTTGGCCATCCCCACCCATTGCAGCATGATTTCTCCTTTACCGTCTCTCTGGAGAGTGCATGAGCCTTATAGCAAAGATCTCTAAATAAATAAATAAAGTGGGGCTCTTGGAAGTAACTACTAATAGATCATGTGTGTGGAACAATCATGAATTGAAGTAGGTCGTTTATAAAACAGGATCAAGGGAACTCCATGACCACTTCTGTAATGTAAAGATGCAGCAACAAAATGCTGTATATGAGGAATACAGTCCTTACCAGATATCCAATCTGCAAAAGAGTCTTATTATAGTAGAAGAATCAAACTAAGACTTAGCACCTTAGCATTCTTTTGCAGAAAATGAATGAATGCACCAGGGCTTTAATCATTCTCTTCAACTATGTTTTCATATATGACCACACTTGGTAGTCAAATACTGCACTGAGACCAAAGTTGGTTAGCTTTACCAAATGTATGATACATAAGATCCACTGATCTGTCTATGGAGTTGCCAATGCCTATGTTTATGATGACATGGGAGCAACAGACTTTTAAGTCCACATTCTGATGTTTCTCCAAGAATGTTATTCTTGTTATAAGTTCTGAAAATATGTTGTCAAAATGATTTTAATTTTCTTTGAGTGGATATATAGTTCATATTTGTAAGGGTATAACTACAAGGAAATACAAATTTTATTTTATTCCTGTTTCCATATTTTAAGCATGACAAATCTTTACTCATTTTTGCAACTTGATGAGTTAAAAAGACCTCTAAAAGAACAGAAATAAATTATTCCATTGTTTTCTTGCAAATACTTCAAAATATTGTTTATGACAAATAGGGGTCATGTACTATTTGCAGTCCTGCTTTACTCCCATGTAGGATAAATAATGACTTTGCAAAGTACTTTGAACTCATCTAATTTTTCTATTAATACCTCCACTGGGCAGTATAGAATATTCTAAATTGACTACTTTGGATAGTCTCAACAAACATTTTCCTTTTTATATTTTATTTTTATATTTTATAAAGTATTTCATATTTTACTGAATGAATATAAGTTTCAGTCTGTGGTATTATATCTTGTTCGAAAGATCTACTATTAGTTGGACCCCATACTGACCCATCTATAGACTAGAGAAAGATATGAAAAGTAGGGGCCAGGAAATGATGAACAGTTATATCACTGGACTCCCACATGGCTCACCTTAGTTTGTGTCCTGGACCTGGCAGCTTGAAACTTGTGCTGGGGTGTATATGTGCATGCTCAAAATCCAGAGAAGAGAATAGAATAGAAGGAATTGCAGTGTGGCCATCCTTCTAAAGGGGATGGTGGTGGTGGTGGTGGTTATTTTTCACTTTCTGTCTGTCTGTCACTTTGGTGAGTTCACAAGCCCTTTACCAAAAATATCTCTCTTAAAAATAAATATAGGAAAAGTTAAAATTGATCTACTTTTGGATGGGTTAGGCCAAGCAGTAATCCTTCTTTATGACTATTTAACTGAAAGTAACAAATGAACTCTTATATAGTCTCCTAAAATAAAACTATTAGGCAGCTCATAGAGAATTGTTCTTATTTATATTCTATTTAATTACTACTTAGGTACTATATCCAGTGTGTCAGGCTTTGCATTAAACAAACAATTGATAGTGAGAAACTTTTTAATTTCATAGTGCTTTCTAAGCGGGGTTAGAAAAAGTAATCCAGGGGAGCAGTAGTTGGCATAATGGTTAAATTGTTGGACTACCATGTAGTTGACCATGGTTCAAGTACCAGACATGGCAGCTTGAAATTCACAGTGGGCGTGTGTGCATGCATACCCAAAATTCTGAGCAGAGGAAAAGTGATTGTGGCATGGCCATGCCTCCTGGAGATGGGAGGGTGATTTCTTTCTCTCTGTCTCTCTGATGAGCTCATGCACCCTATAGCAAAAATCCCTCTCTAAAAGAAAGAAGGAAGAAAGAAAGAAAGAAGAAAGAAAGAAAGAAGAAAGAAAGAAAGAAGAAAGAAAGAAAGAAGAAAGAAAGAAAGAAAGAAAGAAAGAAAGAAAGAAAGAAAGAAAGAAAGA
>NW_006159959.1:519919-526701 GCF_000334495.1 Tupaia belangeri chinensis
TGTGTGTGTGTGTGTGTGTGTGTGTGTGTGTGTATGTAAATAAAATTATCTAATGTGATGATACATTTATAGAAAGGCTAATAAATAAATATAGTATATTAAATACTATAAGACCAGGGCTTGAATCTGTTTCTGTCACTTATTGCCTAGGTGATTTGGGGCATTGATTGCACTTTTCTAGGCCTTACACTATGGCCTGAATGTATGCCTCCAAAATTCATGTTGAAATCTAATATGCAAAGAGATGATATTAAAAGGTGGAGCTCAGGACCAGTGGAAGGCATAATGGTTATGTCGCTAGACTCCCATATAGTTGACCACAGCTCGAGTCCTGGACATGATGACTTAAAACTCATGCCAGGCATCTGTTCATGCATAGCCAAAATCTTGAGAGAAGAGTGGAGGAAATGGGATGGTGGCTTGGCCATCCCCACCCATTGCAGCATGATTTCTCCTTTACCGTCTCTCTGGAGAGTGCATGAGCCTTATAGCAAAGATCTCTAAATAAATAAATAAAGTGGGGCTCTTGGAAGTAACTACTAATAGATCATGTGTGTGGAACAATCATGAATTGAAGTAGGTCGTTTATAAAACAGGATCAAGGGAACTCCATGACCACTTCTGTAATGTAAAGATGCAGCAACAAAATGCTGTATATGAGGAATACAGTCCTTACCAGATATCCAATCTGCAAAAGAGTCTTATTATAGTAGAAGAATCAAACTAAGACTTAGCACCTTAGCATTCTTTTGCAGAAAATGAATGAATGCACCAGGGCTTTAATCATTCTCTTCAACTATGTTTTCATATATGACCACACTTGGTAGTCAAATACTGCACTGAGACCAAAGTTGGTTAGCTTTACCAAATGTATGATACATAAGATCCACTGATCTGTCTATGGAGTTGCCAATGCCTATGTTTATGATGACATGGGAGCAACAGACTTTTAAGTCCACATTCTGATGTTTCTCCAAGAATGTTATTCTTGTTATAAGTTCTGAAAATATGTTGTCAAAATGATTTTAATTTTCTTTGAGTGGATATATAGTTCATATTTGTAAGGGTATAACTACAAGGAAATACAAATTTTATTTTATTCCTGTTTCCATATTTTAAGCATGACAAATCTTTACTCATTTTTGCAACTTGATGAGTTAAAAAGACCTCTAAAAGAACAGAAATAAATTATTCCATTGTTTTCTTGCAAATACTTCAAAATATTGTTTATGACAAATAGGGGTCATGTACTATTTGCAGTCCTGCTTTACTCCCATGTAGGATAAATAATGACTTTGCAAAGTACTTTGAACTCATCTAATTTTTCTATTAATACCTCCACTGGGCAGTATAGAATATTCTAAATTGACTACTTTGGATAGTCTCAACAAACATTTTCCTTTTTATATTTTATTTTTATATTTTATAAAGTATTTCATATTTTACTGAATGAATATAAGTTTCAGTCTGTGGTATTATATCTTGTTCGAAAGATCTACTATTAGTTGGACCCCATACTGACCCATCTATAGACTAGAGAAAGATATGAAAAGTAGGGGCCAGGAAATGATGAACAGTTATATCACTGGACTCCCACATGGCTCACCTTAGTTTGTGTCCTGGACCTGGCAGCTTGAAACTTGTGCTGGGGTGTATATGTGCATGCTCAAAATCCAGAGAAGAGAATAGAATAGAAGGAATTGCAGTGTGGCCATCCTTCTAAAGGGGATGGTGGTGGTGGTGGTGGTTATTTTTCACTTTCTGTCTGTCTGTCACTTTGGTGAGTTCACAAGCCCTTTACCAAAAATATCTCTCTTAAAAATAAATATAGGAAAAGTTAAAATTGATCTACTTTTGGATGGGTTAGGCCAAGCAGTAATCCTTCTTTATGACTATTTAACTGAAAGTAACAAATGAACTCTTATATAGTCTCCTAAAATAAAACTATTAGGCAGCTCATAGAGAATTGTTCTTATTTATATTCTATTTAATTACTACTTAGGTACTATATCCAGTGTGTCAGGCTTTGCATTAAACAAACAATTGATAGTGAGAAACTTTTTAATTTCATAGTGCTTTCTAAGCGGGGTTAGAAAAAGTAATCCAGGGGAGCAGTAGTTGGCATAATGGTTAAATTGTTGGACTACCATGTAGTTGACCATGGTTCAAGTACCAGACATGGCAGCTTGAAATTCACAGTGGGCGTGTGTGCATGCATACCCAAAATTCTGAGCAGAGGAAAAGTGATTGTGGCATGGCCATGCCTCCTGGAGATGGGAGGGTGATTTCTTTCTCTCTGTCTCTCTGATGAGCTCATGCACCCTATAGCAAAAATCCCTCTCTAAAAGAAAGAAGGAAGAAAGAAAGAAAGAAGAAAGAAAGAAAGAAGAAAGAAAGAAAGAAAGAAAGAAAGAAAGAAAGAAAGAAAGAAAGAAAGAGAAAGAAAGAAAGAAAGAAAGAAAGAAAGAAAGAAAGAAAGAAAGAAAGAAAGAAAGAAAGGAAAAGTAATCCAGTAAACAAATCATCCAAAAGCTGAGCTGTAAAATACTCTAAAACCTATTTCTATAATGGACAAAAAAGTGGGGTGAACGTGCTGGTAAGTCTATGTGTGTGTGAAGGGACATAATGGTTAAGGTGCTGAACTCTTATGTAGTTGATGACGTTTCGAATCCTGGACTGGTGGCATGAAACTCACTCTGGGTGCAAGTGCGTATATGCCCAAAAATCTGAGAGGAGCATGGAGGAGAAGGGATTATGGTGTGGTCATTCGGCCTGGGGATGGGAGTGATTTCTCTCTTTCTGTCTCACTGTCTTTCTCTGTCTCTCTGGTGGGTACACATGCCCTATCGCAAAAAAAAAATCTCAAAAATAAGTAAAGAAAAAAAAAAAGAATTCAGATTATGCATGTTTTTGGATTAGAATTTACAGTGTTTAAAAAAAGAGTCACTGAAAAGGTGTTATTTACCTGAGACCAAATTTCATAGACTATAGACAATTTGTGGAATTTAGTCTGAGAATAATCAAAAGGTCTTGAATGTTTTTCACCCTCAATATACTCTTTATTAATTTGTATTTTCAAATACACTTGATTTGCTATTTATAGGATGGATTTTTGGTATGCACAATGAAAAAAAAAAGACTTTCCTTCAAAAAATAGACTTAAAATGAAAATACTGGGCCAGTAAGTAGGTAGCCTAGTGGTTAAGATCCCAGACTCTCACATGGACAATTGGGATTAGAGTTCCAGACTTGAAGGCTTGAAAATCATGCCAAGTATTTGTGCATACATGCCAAAAATCCCAGGAGGAGAATGAAGACGAAGTGGTTGCAGCTTGACCACCGCCCCTAATCCTCTGGGGGATGATTTCTCAGTTTCCCTCTCAATGTCTCTCTCTGTCTCTCTCTGTCAAATGCATGGATCCTATGACAGAAACCTAAAAAGAAGAAAAAAAGAAAGAAAGAAAGAAAGAAAATGAAAGCACTGAGGAATAAGCATATAATTCCAACATAGGCAATATAGGAACATGACAGGCACATTAGAAACTTAATACAGAAATACTAGACCTTTGAGATAAGTACTAGTAAGTGATAATACAACCAGAAGCCATTTTAATTGTTTTGCATTGTAATGCCATTTAATCCTCTCCATAACCTTGTAAAGGAAAGTTATGTATGTATCTCTGGAGTAGTTACTGCTTTCTCATCTTATAGATGAGAATATTACTACACAGAGATTTAACCATTACAAGTTTACATATCTAATAAGTGACATAGCATAGAAGTGAGCCCAGAGGATTTTATTTCAGAGCCTTAGCTGTTGACTACTGTAAGTCATTCCTGATTGTACAATAATGATCTGGAGGAATCTCATGGGGGTCCAGTGAATATAAGGTGTTTCTCTCAAACTTCATTTCATAATAGATTCAATAGCATCTTGAAGTTATCCTGTGTTTCTGTTTTTTTTTTCCTAGTTCAGAGTATTTGCAGCATATAATTAATTCTAAAATATCAAATTAACTTAACAACTGTTTAAAAACAATGTGACCTTATATGAAATACAGAAAAATTAAAACTATTAACAAAACTTAGCATTACTCTTTACAACTGCATATTACTTTATTTCAGAGAGATTTTTTGCTATAGGGCACGTGTGCTTGCCAAAGAGACAAAGAGAAAGCAAGAATTACCCCCCTAAGGAGAACATGACTCAATTCCTCCTCCTCCTGGGATTTTTGGCATGCATGCACATGTGCTCATTGTGTGTTTCAAGTCACTAGTTTGGGACTAACCCATGGTTGGTCATGTGGTAGTCCAGTACCTTAGCCACTATGCCACTTTATATTTTTAATATTACACTCATCTTTAATTTATTATCTTTCTGGAGTGGAACTCCTAAGTTATCATAGCAAGATTGTAGGATACAAAATTAATATGCAGATGTCAATCACTTTCCTATACATAAGCAACATGTGAGTTACATATGAAGCTTTAAAAACACATTAGTACCCCTAAAATGAAATACTTCAATGCAAATTTAACAAAATTAATAGATACAAGATTAATGTGAGGAAAACTAATACTGATGAAAGATATCAAAGAAGAATTTAATGGAGGAGAGATATTCTGTGTTCTGGATAAGAAGACTCAGTATTGGTGAAGATGGCTAGTCTTCTCTATTTGACCTATAGATTCAATGCTATTGCAGTCAAATCTTCAATAAGTTATTTTCTGAATATCTACAATACAATTCAAAAATTTATCTAGAGTCAAAAGATTTAGAGCAGCTAATTCAAAACTAAAGAACAACAAGTTTGGAGGATGGATATTATCTGACTCAAGACTTACTATAAAGCAATAAAGTAATCAAGACAGTGTGGGATTGGCCTAAATAAATAAATAAATAAAGTAATTAATTAATTAAATAGACAAATAGATCAAAAGAACCTTATAGAGGACAGACAATGATCCAGGTAAAGTTAGTCAACTGACAAAGAAACAAATGGAAATACAACGGAGCAAGTGACAGTGAAACACGTGGACATCACATGCAAATATAAATAATAAATCTTTACATTGACTACATAGTCATGGTTCTTTAGAGAAGTGGAATTAGTAGGAGACAGATATAGTTACAGGTCTGCCTTAAATAGATAGCAAGGAATTTACTATCACAAATCGACACGTGATTACGGAGGCAGAAAAGTCCATGATCTGCCATCTGCAAGAGGGATGCCCAGGGAAGTTGGTGTAGTCCCAGTACAAAACTGAAGGCTTGAGAACCAGGTTGGTTAATGATGTTGCCTCACTCACAGATCAAAGGCATGATAATAAGGCACACAGATTTCTGAGGGCAGGAAAAGATGGATGTCCCAACTTGAGCTTAGAATAAATTTGCCTTTCTCCACCATTTTGTTCTAGTTGGGACCTCTACAATTCAAATGATGCTCATTCATATCGGTGAGGATGATCTTTCCTCAGTCTATGAATTCAAATGCGAATCTGCTCCAAAAATACCCTCAAAGACACAGAGAAATAATGTTTTACTAGATACATGGGCATCTTGTAATCAGTCAAATTAGCAAATAAAATGAACCATTTTAAAAATTTCACAGCCATCACAAAAATCAACTCATAATTAATTATAATCCTAAATATAAGACAAAAATATAACTTTTAGAAGATAACAGGAGAAAACCTATATAACATTTATATGATAAAGTTTTTTGTTTTTGCTTTTTTTGATACAACACAGAAATCATGATCCATAAAAGAATAAATATATATATATATATAAGACAATGGTGACAGAATGTGAATATGAGTCACAGACTGGGAGGATATATTTGCAAAAGGCACATTTGATAAAGACTGCATTCCAAAATATACAAAGAATTTTAAAACTTCTTTTATGTATTGACAAGAGAAGGGGAGAATTACAGGCATGCTGGCAGAGTCCTCCCACAATTCAAGTCCTCACCACACCCCTAATCTTCCAGCTACTATGATCATGAGGGCCTACAGGCATACACAGAATGCTCAGGTTGACTTGGGCTCCACACCTGAGTCATTGCATATGATTCTACCTACTGCCTGAACATCCACAGCTGGGCCACAAAAAGTTCTTTAAACTCAGTAATAAGAAATTGAACAATCAATTAAAAAATGGGCAAAAAGCGTGAACAAACACATTACCAGAGAATATATTGGGTTGTCAGAAAAATCATGATGTATTTTTCAATGATTTTCCTTGCAGAAATACGTCATGACTTTTCTGACAACCCAATATGTAGATGCCAAGTAAGCATATGAAAAGATGTTCCACATCACATGTCAACAGGAAAATGCAAATCAAAATAATAATGACATACCACTAAACACCTATTAAAATAATCCTAATCCAAAACACTGACAAAAACAAATACTGGAGAGAAGCAATTCATTCATTCATTGTACTCATTGGGAATGCAAATTGTTATAGCCTCTTCAGAAGATGATTTGCTGCTTTATTATAAAACTAAATATACAATCTTGGGAACCAGCAGTTAGCGTAATGGCTAGTCGCTGGACTACCATGTAGTCGACCACGGTTCGCATCTCAGACCCGGTGGCTTAAATCTCACGCCGGGCGCGTGTGCGTGCATGCCCAAGATCCCGAGAGGGGAATGGAGGAGAAGGGATTGCGGCGTGACCATCCCCCCTGGGGGGTGATTTCTCGCTTTCTGTCTCTATGTCTCTGTCTGTCTGGCGAGCGCACGTGCCCTATAGCAAAAACCTCTCCAAAA
>NW_006159959.1:527902-541847 GCF_000334495.1 Tupaia belangeri chinensis
ACCACCGTGCCCTATAACAAAACACCCCCCAAAAAAAAAAAAAAAAAAAAAAAAACTAAATATACAATCTAACAACAGTACCCCTTGGCATTTGCTCACATGAATTAAAAATGCATATCTACACAGAAATTTACACATGAATATTTACAGCAATTTTATTCATAATTTGCCAAAACATGGATACAATCAACATGCTCTTCAGCACCTGAGGATAAATAAATTGTGACCCATCCAGACAGTGGACTATGCAGTGAATGAAAGAAATGAACTACTGAGACATAAAAATATATGGAGGAAACTTAAATGCCTACTAGTAAGTGAAGTATGCCAATCTGAAAAAGCTGCATATTGTAGATTCCAAATGTATTGCAGGCTGGAAAAAGTAAAATTATGGAGATAGCAAATAGATTAGTGGATGACAGCACTTAGGAATAGCAGGGGATGAATAGGCAGAGCACAGGAGATTTTGGGGGCAGTGAAACTGTTTTGTATGATTCTGTAATAATGGATAAATGTCATTATATATTTGGGCAAAACTATAACACGTACTTCATAGAGTGGACCTTAATATAAACTATAAATGAGTGATCATGAGGTATCAACGTAGGTTCATTGATTTTTTTTTCTAATTGATGACAGAAAGTACATGTGTGTGCTTATGAGAGAAGAGGTGAGAGAGTGAAAAGTATACTTGATAAGATTTTGTCATGCCATGATGCCATTTTTCCTACCCTTCTGTTTGTCAGGATCTTAAGCATGTCTACTTGTATCAGAGCTGTAGATCTTAGCGCCCAGTTAGCCAACATTGCTGCTCAGTTTGTGATTGAGTGCATCACTAGTCTGAGCGAAAGTTCATTGATTTTAAAAATTCTATCACTGTGGTTCAAGATGTCAAAAAAATGGAGAGTTTTTGTGTAAGTGAGGGCCGAAGACATAGAAACTTTCTGTACTTTCTACTCAGTTATCCAATAAACTTTAGTTACTTCTAAAAAGTAATGCTAATTAATTTTAAAAAAAGCATTTTGAATCCAACTTACCCATCAGTGCTTAAGGATATCACGGAGACATACGCTTTTTTGCTCTAAGTTCACAGATGGTTATACTTTTGTTGTTCTTAGAACATATATAACATTCACAAAAAGTTGTGTTTTCAGCCTTTCTTCAATCTGTTTTTATTCATATGAATTATTTACTTTTTTACTCAAATGAGTTACATATTGCTGACACTTATACACTCTTAAAAACCTGCCAGAGGGGCTGGATGGTGGTGTACCTTTAAAACATAACACTATGAGGCTGACTCACATGGGAAGGGTGGTGTTCATGCCAGATCTCCCTGAGTACAATGGTCACAGGCATTCCATGATCCAGGGCTGTCTGAATCTGGGATTAGGGACAACATCAAGACCCTTTTGGATCTACCCTGCCTTTGTCTCCCACTTTCTTTATCTCTTTGTTTCTCTTAGTGTCTCTCTCACTCATGGAAGACATAAATAAAAACATTTCAAAAAAATCAGCTGGCAAAATTGGCTGAGAAATACTTGGTGTCATCTTTCAATATATGTGACTCAGGTAATTCCATCACACTTAAGTCCATGACCTTTGAAAGTGTTGTGACTTTTTTTTAATTAATTTTTTAAGAGAGATTTTTACTATAGGGGAAGTGTGCTTGCCACAGAGACAGAAAGAGAGAGAGAAAGCAAGAAATAATCTCCTGGGAGGTATGGCCATGCTTAATCCTTTCTCCTTCATTCTTCTCTCAATATTTTATACTCTTATGTACACACACCCAGAGTGAGTTTTAAACCTCCAGGTTCAGGACTTGAACCATAGTCAACCATGTGGGAGTCCAGCACCTCAACCATTATGACACCTGGTGGTCCAACACTTACTATTTTTAACTACCTTAACTTTGCATGGCACATGATGACTAAAATATTTACCTATTTTCAGTTTTTCATCAAATAGAGTACAGTTTATTAAAAACTTTTCTGTTTTCTAATTGTCTTTTTTTTAGATGTAATTGTCACTAAAGAAACAAATACTCTGTGAAAGTTATTTTTCCCTAGTAAATAACATTTACTTTTCATGATAAATATTGAACTTTAAATGTTCTATTTCTATGATCCCCAGAACACATTATTTATTATATTGCTACATAGAAATGGAGATGCTTTAAGTTTAGTGACACTTAAAATTTCAAATTTAAGTTAACTTTCAACTTCATGTGCTTCCATCCATGCAAATAAATTAAGTTGATCTGACAATCAAATGAATAAAATGTGTAGGTGTAACAGATTTACTTTTATAGTTGTAACAATTAATGTAATTCAACTGTTCAGAAAAGCAGATTTTTTTTCTAGAACAACTTAATTTTTGGTTCCAAACCCTTTGCCTTATAGATGACAGTGAGCTTAATTTAGTTACAATTGATCTCTTCTTCAAATCTATTAATTTATCAGCAAAATGCACTTAATAATTTCAATACAGATTAAAAATTTTCACAAATTACCACCCCCATTAGTCATAAAGTAGGAATAAATATCTCTACTTGTCTACCTGTCTTGACCATGTGTCCAAATCTTTTTCAGCAATAGATTTTGTTCTCCTAGTGAAATGTTGGCAGGCTAAATAGCACATAATCTTACTTTACTCACAGTTTCCTAATTCTTCAAATCCAAAGAAATGCTACTACTTTTCCCCTCAGATTTGATTTACAACATGGTTCTGGTAATAAGAATCATTTAGGATTTTATTTGCCTCAAAACAGACATTTACAATCATTGTTCTCATGTAATTTTTTTATACAAATAAAAAATATATAAAAAGCTCTAGAAAATCCCTTCATACATTATCTCCTTCATGTTAGGCACTGAAAAAAGTCAACTTATAAATAACTATAATATTATACTGTTTACCTTTGTCATACTTTAAAAGATAGTAGAATGAAGAAAAATGGTTTAGACATTTTGTCTAATTCTTTTTGGGGATGGCAAAATATTTTATTTTCTCTGGAGTCTGTGCATCTTCTCTCCCTCATATGGCACAAAGATACAATAGAAATATATTGCAGAATATTGTCATGCTAACCATAATTTTTGCTTAGAGTTTTATGATAAATGGACAAAAAAACAGGAGTGAGTTTTATGTTGTGTGGTAGAGTAGACAGAAATGGAAAAGGTAAACAAAGTAGGACATTATATTAAATTTTAAATTCCCAGTAACATATGTAATTAGCTCTTTACAGATAGTATAAGAAGAGTTCTGAGGTCACATTTTATACCTCCTAAGTCAATAGTCATGGGTTTGGAAATCAAAATATTTAAGTTTATTTTCTGTGACTTTTCGTAAAGAACCACTTTTAATATATTTGCTTCTCATCTCTAGTACTTTGAAATTAGCTGTTACAATGATTATATATAGAATTAGGGTGATTCCATGATTGGAAAAAAAGTATCTTAAAATTTTGCATTTTTTTTCTTCCGTTGGATATTTTAGTAACCATAATACAAGAAAGAAATGTCATGGTGGCTAACAAATGATTGATTATACAGACCAAATACAGTTAACACTATATTGAGATTTGACAGAGAATCTGAGCATCTAAGGAAATTGAAAGTTTGATCATATACTAGTACTCTTATTTTATATTTAAAAAAAAAATAAGACCAAGAGGATGATAAGGTTTGGTTAAGGAACATTTTGAATTAATTATAAGGTCATGACCAGAAAATTTACCCTTGGTTGAATAACTCTTCTAAAAAAAATATGGAATTTCAGAAAAATAAATAAAATGAGAAATGACAAAGAAATTATATTTTTGCAAAATCTACTGTGCCAATAGTCATCTATGCTATTATTATGTTGTGTAAGCTTAAGAAAGTCAACATGCATACAGTAACTGTATTAACAGCCATTTGCTAATTAATTTCTTTAAAATTGAATTTAGAGTAAGACAAAACTGACATTTTCTGTTCTTTTACCAAAAGCAATTCTTTTTAGGTGCAATATAGACATAAATATAGGCATGATATACTCAGAGTAAGAAACATGTTGATTGCGTGAACACAATCAATGGCTGGTTTTATCTCACCCTATTGTCATTATAAGAAAAGAGACACCTGGTCATCAGAAGACTCTCATCATATATTATTCTAAGTTTATTCTAGTTAGAAGTAGTTTTGTTTTTTATATTTTAATCTTAAATAAATCCAAGGTGAGCTTGATTTTTCACCAAATCCAGCTATGTCTAACAAATTTAAAGTTTGTTACTAAAAGGAGGAGAAAGGAAAAAGAAAGTAATATTCCTATTAGAAAAAATTTCTCTCATTTCCAATAAAGAAAGAAAACCTCAAACACTTATTGAATTTAAAATTTGATTAAAAACAATTGGCTCATGCTTTGGGATATAGAAAAGTAGATCTTTCTAAAAAAAAATTCTTAAAAATATAAGATGCTAACTAGTAGAACAGGGTTTGTCACCAATCCTTGCATCTTAAGGATCCATGCTAGCATCCTTGTTTCCAAGTAACATTCAGAATTATTCTTCCTTTTGTTTGGAAAATAGTGTACATTTACAGCTGAATAGCTCTATAGTCTAGTCCTATAAAATCAAACAAGTCCAATGACTTTATTCTGTCTCATGTTCTCTCTAGTTCAAACTGACAGCGTCTTTGTTGATAAAACTCCATCACTATTCCTGTCTTCTGCTGTAATGCTTGATTAACTTGGAGAGTTGCACTCATGATCTCTTTATCAAATGGTTGTTCAGCCACATCCTTAATGTTTTCATCAGAACAAACTTCCTTAATTTTTGGCAAAGGAGTTAGGCTGAGAGTTTTCCAAATTTTCAAGTTCTGATTAATTTTTAATGGTTTATCTTAAATGTACCCTTCTCCCCTTTTATATACATCTTATTAAAAGCAGCCAAGAAGAAGCAAGTTGCTCCTTCAAAACTTTTTCTTAGAATTATTTTGTTTAATTTCATTTTTCATTATTATTTTTTTACTTTGACTAGAGAGAGACAGAGGGATAAAGAAAGGGAAAATGAGAAGCCAAGCCTCCAGGTCCAGGACTAGAAACATGGTTGGCCATGTGGGAGTCCACTGTCTTAACCACACCACCCACTGGCCCCTCTCATCCAAAACTTTACATAGAACTCTCCTTAATAATATCCAATTTCATTGCTCACATAGTCCACTTTCCATGATAAACCAAAGCACTGTTCAGCTAATGCTCTTTGCCACTTCTTACCAAGGATCACCTTTTCTGTAGTTTCCAACAATGTCCCTCTCTATCTGAGTCCTTAGCAAAATTGTCCTTAACATCCATATTTCTAGCATCAGCCTTTTTTTAGTCCATTAATACATTGCTCAAAATAAATAAGGGCCAGCAGATGGTGTGGTGGTTAGGTCGCTGGATTCCCACATGGTCAACCACATTTGAATCTTGGACCTGGCAACTTGTTTTCTCACTTACCCTTCCTTTCTCTCTGTCCCTCTCTGGTCAAATTAAAAAATAAATAATAATAAGTACAATTAAATAAATGATCCAAAAATAAACTTGAGACTAGTTGATTTACAAAGAATAGAAGTTTATTTGACTTATCATTCTGGAGGCTAGAAAATCCAAGAGCAAGTGAACGACGTGTAGTCAACCTCTAGTCATGTAATATGACGTTGCCAACAGAAGAAGGAAGATCAGTGTGTACAGAGAAATAGAGACAAGTAGGCAGCTTGTTGTAAAGCTATCTTTAAAGTCATCTTTATAACAAGCTGCTCTCTTGGGAACAAACTCCTACTCATGAGAGAATTCACACCCTCTTGTGAGATAGCATTAATAGATTCTTGAGGGCAATGCCTCTATGATTCAAATACTTTCTACTAGGTCATACCTCTTGCAGGCCTTACCACTGCCCAGTGCCATTACACTAGGGACCAACCTTCCAGAATTTGAATCTCTGGGGAATAAGCCAAAGCATACCTAAACCACAGCATACCTAAAAAAATTTCCACTTTCTACCCATCACTCAATTTCAAGGCGGTCTCTACATGTTGATATACTCATTACAACAACATTACACTTGTTATCACAAACCTTTGTATTAGTCTGCTCAGGGTGTTAAAATACTATAGACAGGGTGACTTTAACAATAAATATGTATTTCTTATAGGTCTGAGACTAGAAAATTCTAAATTGAGGTGCCAACCAATTTGCATTCTGATAGGGACTTTGTTACGGTTTGAATGTGTCCTCAAATTCATGTACTAGAAACTTAAATCTCCAATGCGACAGTGTTGGCAGGTAGGGTATACTAACAGAAAACTGGCCCATATCTGAATTAATGTCACCTCTGAGAGTGCAGGTTGTTATTAAAGCAAGCTTTCAGTATCTCTTACCTTTTGCCTTTTCTCCATGTGATGTTCCCTTCCATCTTGAAAGATAGTAAGAAGACCCTCACCAGATTCTGGTGCCATACTTTTGGACTTCCAAACCTCAGAACTGTTAGCTAGATAAATTTCTGTTCTTTGTAAATTATTCAGTCTGTTATATTGAGTTATAGCAATATAAAATTGATTAAGACGAGTTTTTCTTCCTGGTTTGTAGAAAGATGCCTTCTCACTTTTTCTTCATGTGGTGAAGAAAAAGATAAAGAAAAATCTCTCCATCTCTCTTCTTTATTATTTTTTAATGCTAGAGGGCATGTGCATGCACATAAGAAAGAAAAAGGGAGAGAGCAAGAAAGGTCGAGAGAGCGAGAAAGGGCGAGAGAGAGAGAAAGCATCCCCCCACACACTGGGTCATACTGCAATAGCTTTTCTTCTAATTCTCACTCCTGTCAGAATCTTTGGCAAACACCTGTGCATCAGACATATAAGTCACTGGGACCAGAACTGGAAACATAGTCAGCCATGTGGGATCTACCTTCTTCTGTATAGCACTCACCTGTTGCACTTTGGACATGTCCTCATTCTCTCCACTTACAAGAACATTTTTGGTTAGTTCCAGCTACTGTGACAAAATACAAAAGACTAGGTGACTTATAAACAACAGATATTTATTTCTCACAATTCTGTAAGCTACGAATTCAAGATCACCATGGCAATATATCTAGCACCATTGAGAGACCTCTTCCAGGCTGTAGACTTCCAGCCTCTGGCTGTTTCTTCACATCGTAAAAGAAGTGGAAAAAATTTGCTGAATTCTCTTTTGTAAGAACACTAATCTCATTCATGGAGTTCTAAATTCATGACCTAATAGCCACCCCAAAGCTCTGTCTTCTTATTTTCCCATGAGGGGTTAATATTTCAATATATAATTTTTTTTGAGAGATTTTCACTATAGAGCACGTGCGCTCTCCAGACAGACAGAGAGACAGAGACAGAAAGTGAGAAATCACCCCTCAGGGGGGATCGTCATGCCGCAATCCCTTCTCCTCCATTCTCCTCTCGGGATCTTGGGCACGCACGCACACGCGCCCAGCGTGAGTTTTAAGTCACCGGGTCCAGGACGCGAACCACGGTCAACTACGTGGGAGTCCAGCGACATAGCCATTACGTTAACTGCTGGTTCCCTCAATATATAAATTTTGATGACATACAACCATTCCGTTCATAACAGACACTTACCCTGTTAGAGATACAATGAGATTCCCACCTGTATGACCTCATTCAACCTTATCTACCTCCTTCTAGGCCTTATCTCCAGATACAGTGATATTCAGGTTGTGAAATTTGGGAGGCAAAATTCAGTTTATAGTAGCGTTTTAGATTGTAGAGTACACAGAAAACTTAAAGAAGATTGAAAGCACCCATGGCTTAAGTTACAAAGAAAATAAAATTTGAATATGGGCCTGTAGATTCTGTTTCTAGCTGGATATCTGGCTAGTTACACTGATCAGTTAAACCTTTAAAACTTGCAAAACTATTACTACATATTTTTAGGCACTCATTTCAATGTTCATAATTCATACTCTGAGGACAGACATCAAGTGAAAGGAAACCAGAGAAGGGAGCATAGACAAATTTGAGTTTACCTTGAAGGCATTTGATAAAGTGGTTGAATCCAAATTTCTTTTTCATAGCCTCAGGAACAATTTGTATGGGGCAGTCTACCTATGTTATAATACTCCAGTTTCCCTCTCCTTCCTGGGAAAAAAAAAAAAGGTATTCTGTGGCTTGAGGCATTAATTTAAGTATGAATTATAAATAATTTTGTCCACTGTTAAGAAAATCTCCAGAAAAGTCTTGCTTGGAAAATATTGTCAAATTCACAGGAAAATCATCTGAGAAAATGGTAAACACTGGCAAGCCCCCAGCCAAATTTTCAGCACTATTATAAGCCCCTTATTACAAAATTTTCAAATTATGATTGTATTATAAATTAGTGATAATGAGAATTCTATTGTCTATAACCGTCTACCAGAAGGAATTACACATTACCTATGAAGGAAACAAATAACAGATCAGGCCTCAATAAAGCCTACACACAACAAGAAGTAGGAACTCAAAAATATAAAGAAATAAAAATACATATATATATATATATATATATATATATATATAAAGAAAGAAACAAGAATAAGATAAGATAATAAACAAGCTAATCATTACTGCCATGACTTCAGACATTGGAAGTAAAATAAAAAATAATTATATTTAATATGTTGACAAAACAAAGTATTAGACTAAAAATGCAAGTAGTAGTCAAAATACTTTATTTTGAACTATACTTTTTATGTTTTTGAAATAACTAATATATTTTTAACTTCAGATACAAAGTTTTAAGATTAAATTTTTACATAAATGTGCTTATACCAGATAGCTGGGGCTCAACTTAGAGTACATTTAGTATGATCCTTCATCTATATTAACTACCCCACATACACACTCCAACATAACAATGTGTAGTAAGTGTAGCATGACACATAAAAATTTACATTCAAAAATGGGGAAATTTGGAGGTAGAAATTAGCCACTGCTCTACTGCAGTTTGACAAATGCTGGGAATTATTTGATTAGGTTTTAAAGCCTAAGAATAATTCTCATTGCCTTTCAGCTCTGCCTTCTAGACTCTGGTTTTAGTCCTCTGAGTCATCATTCCTACTTACTTAACAAAATGTATCTCATTTGCAGCTAAGTATTTTATCACCTGCTGCCTGACAATATAATTTCAGAGCAGGGGTAAGACATTGGTGGAGCACCAAAATATGGTTGACCCACATGTGTGGATACCAGATTCATATCTAGCGATCTTCCTAGAACATTGGGTATGTGTGCCTGTGATCCAAGGCTGGCTGAGGCTGGAGTTGGATCATGGTGTTAAGACCCTGTTAGGTTGGGGCCAGCAGTTAGCGTAATGTCTATGTCACTGGACTCCCATGTAGTCAACCGCAGTTCGAGTCCTGGACCCGGTGGCTTAAACTCACGCCCGGCGCGTATGCGTGCGTGCCCAAGATCCCGAGAGGAGAATGGAGAAGAAGGGATTGTGGCGTGGCTATCCCCCCTGGGGGATGATTTCTCACTTCCTGTCTCTCTGTCTCTCTCTCTCTGTCTGGCGAACACAAATGACAGAGGTTTTTTTGCAAAAACCTCTCCAAAAAAAAAAAAAAAAGACTGTTAGGTTAATATCTCCTCTCTGCCTCTCTATACGTCTCTCTATGTTATGCTTGCTCATTGAAGCTAATAATCTTATAAAAAAGGGATTTGGAGATATCTTTTTTAATAATAATTTTTTATTTCACTTAATTTATTATTATTATTTTCCAGTATGAACAGAGAGAGAGAGAGAGGGAAAGTGAGAAAGCAAGCCACTAAGTCCGTGACTTGAACCGCAGTTGGCAACATGGGAGTCCAGCACCTTTAATGCCACCTGCCAGCCCTGATTTGAAGATATCTTATAGCCACTCTTTCTACTTCATTATGTCTCTCTGAAACAGAAAAATATAGTTGAAAAATTTGTTTTTTGTCACCCTAAATCTCTAAATTGTAGCTTCTCAAGTCTTTCAGAAAGTGGAGATGAATAAAATGCAACAATTTTACACAAATTGTTAGAGCTTTTCTTTATTAACCTTCTTAATAAAATCATTTTCTTATGAAAGAGAATTTTAAGTATAAAATAGACTTTTAATTTCATTTTAAATATTTTAATTATAAAGTATTTTGAGTAAAAGACCTGCAACAATGATGGTCAGTAGAAATATTATGTGAGTTACACATGTGATTTTAAGTTTTCTAATATAGTTACATTTAAAAATGTAAATGGAAAAGTGAGATTACTTTAAATAAAATATTTTATTAAGTCTAAAAAAATTCCCAAAATTTAGAGGGCCACAATACCCACAATACTTCCTTTCATTTTGTACTACTTTCTTGTTTCAACCACATTTCTAGAGCTTTTGTTTAAATGATTTTATTAAATAATGTTTGTATCTTTGTGTAATTTGAAGAGGCTGAGAATCAAATCATGATTTATTTTCATTTAGCAGTTTTCCCTTAGATTATCTCTCTTTTATTATTTTTTATTAGAAATAACATGAGGAAATCAGGCAGCAGCTTTGACACTTTGCCCAAAAATCTTATTTAATCACATGTATTAGTTTTTTTGCTTTCTATGTATAGGCCATATTTTTGGTATTTTCTGTCATTATAAAACAAGCATTTTCCTCCTTCTAGTTTGTAATAATATGTTCCTTTTTTCAAGCACTAAGTTAATATTTCTAATTATTGCCTGTTTATAGCAAAGTAGACTTTCTATATCGTATCACCAAAATTACTTCAGCTTCAATACATTGGCCAGTTACAACAAAACAAGTAGCAGGTCAGAGCAAAAAATATTTTAAGTTTAAAGACACTGTAGTTAACTTTCTCTGGTTGTACAAATTAGAAGATATTTTAACACATATCAGTAATAAAATACATAGTACTCTCAAACCCAAGAAGAAAAAAGCAAATTACCTAATTGGAAAAAATAAATAAATAAGCAAACATTTTGAACAGGACTATCTTAGCAGAAGTCTACATTGTCCGTAAAACATGATTAATATTATTAGTTATGAAGAAGCTGCAAAGTAAAGCACATAAGATCAACACAAGATTGGGAAACGTTCTTGATGACAATAATTTCAAATGTTGGTGAAAATATGAAGTAATAATACATATTTCCCACTGTATCAGGTGGTGAATTTTACACCTCAACTTGGAAAACTGTCTCGGTATGTTTTGCTTGACATAAAAAGTACTGTAAATGGGTGACTTATAAACAACAGAAATTAATTCCTCATAATTATGGAAGCTGGGATTTCCCTAATCAAGGTGCCAAAAGATTCTAGGTATGGTGAGGGCCTCCTTCTTCAGATATGTCATCTCTCACTATTACCTCACACGGCAGAAGGGATAAAGGATTGCTGTTTCTGATAAATCATTTTTAATCTTCTTCTTAGCTTAGTCAAGCTATTATATGAAAATATCATAACCTAGGTATCTTTTAAACAGCATCCATTTATGTTTGATACTTCCAGAGATTGAGAAACACAAGATCAAACTATTAGCAGATTCTATGTCTAATGGTGGGTGGTTTCCTGGTTTAAGAGAGCACCTTCTTGCTGAGAACTCACATGATAGAAGGGGGAAACAAGCTCACTGGGATTCCTTTTCTAAGGGCAGTCACAATAATGAATTAATGACATCTACCCCCTCAAGTTCTAGTCACCTCCCAATATCATTAACTTGGAGGGTAAGAAGTAAACATACAAATTTTGGCAGAGGATACAAACATTTAGACCATGAGAGAAAAAATTCTAGCATTTTTAGCAATGTTAGAAATTAAATACACTATAACTCAGTAATTCCACAGCTACCTTTATTTTGGAGAATTATTTATAAATATTCACCAGACAAAATTTGTTGTTGTTTGATTTTTTAAAATTTTGCATTGGGGTGCATGAGCTCACCCAAGAGACAGATGAGAGGAAGAAAGCACCCATGGGTATACTGCCAAATTTTTTTTTCCTATTTTTCCATTCTTCAGGATTTGGGATATTTGTGCATGCTTGTATGCATGTGCACATGCACACACATGCATGCACATGGTGTATTTCACAGGTCTCAGGGTCCCGGACTGGAACCATGATGTTAGCCATGTGAGATCTGGCTGCCTTAGTCACCAAACCATACAGCCAACCCATGGCAAGAAATTACAGGAACTATAAAAAAGAAAAAAAAAAAAAACAGAAAAAAGCAACAACAACAAAAAAACAATAGCACTGAGGATGAGGGTCCAGTTCACAGAAATACATTTTGTTTTAGAGAGATTGCTGTAGAATGAGTGTGCTTGTCAGAGAGAGAGAGAGAGAGAGACAAAAAATGAGAAATCACCCTCAGAGACTATTTTTACAGCACAATACCTTCTTCTCCATTGTCCTCTTGTGATTTGGGACATGTGCACACATACACCCAGCATGAGTCTTAAGCTGCCGATCCAAGACTTGAACTGCAGTTGACTATGTAGGAGTCCAGGAATGTAGTCATTACATCATCCACTGGTTCCAAATTTTCAGCAATTCTTTAAAGTTCTGTCAGAATTGGACTCCCCCACAAAAGTTTCATATGACTTTCAGAATCAAATAGTCTTCCTTTTAGCAATATATATGACAAAATATTTATGCTATTGGATTGTAATGCAGAGTTCCATTGGATTACAGTCAGTGCTTGCTCTCTTCCTAAAAGAAAAGACACAGCCTCCCTCTCAGGTCAGGGTATGCTCCACTGAATGGTGTTCTTAAAGGGGCTCACATGTATATAGTATTACTAGTGTGCCTTGCACTTAGCAAATGATTAATTTATTATTATTTTTATTAAATTATCTTTGCTATATCCTCTTTCTAACGTATTTCAGGGTGTCAAAACAGTAGGTATTTAATAATTATTTTTGACTATGTAGTGAAGTGAAAAACTATTCATATTAAATTATCCATCTCCAATTCAGGGTTTTATGTAATAACTAAAGTGTTTCAAAGGGAATATCAGGAATATGTGCAAAATTTGGAAAATATAACATTTAAAGGATAAATATAAATGTTTGCCCACTTTATTGTTCCTCTGTCTTAAGTTCTCCAACTAAACTGAGGATTATACTCCCCAATTCAAAGGAAAAATATCAAATTATTGACTCCAATATCCTTCAAGAATGAAAATGTCAGTAAAATGCTTCAGACACAAACAATACAAGAGAAAGGAAGATCTCATGCTGCTGAAATAGTGATTACAGTGAAAGGATTCTTTAAGAACCCTTCAGAAACACTAAAGTACAAAAGAATCCATCTTTCACATCTTTAGTATTCTAGTCCTGGCCAAGGACAAATAAAGACCAGAGCACATTACCAACTGCTTTGTTAAAAGCTGAGTCCCTCCCTTTCATTTTGCTTGTCACAGTGCAGGAAGTTTCCTGAATGATAAACATTTTTTTTTTTTTTGTCTCACATGTGATCTGAGTGTATTTTAACAGAAATTAAAAAAAAACATTGCACTATTAAAAAAATCTCAGTGACTATCACATTTGTGATACCGTCTTGTTAGACACTTGCATGCATTATAGATTCCCTAGTTTTGCTTTTGTTCTCATTTAATTAATCAGAGAAAAATTTCTGTTTAATATTTAAGCAAACTGTTTAAACATTAAATACTAAGTCTCTCATTTTTTTCAAATACATAACTGATACAAAAGCTGAGTACAGTTCTTTCGTTCGTGTCCACGTTGCTCATGCGGTGAAAAGTCAAAATGACTTGTTAGCAGATGTCACTGCCATTTAATGCAGATATAAACCAATTGCAATTAACTCTTTGTTTGTATCTTGAAAGTATACTTACTTCTTTTCAAATAAAAATCAGTCGCACATCCACGAAAGCAATACATCAGTGACAGTAACTTCACTGTAGGGAAGACATTA
>NW_006159959.1:541859-549010 GCF_000334495.1 Tupaia belangeri chinensis
AACTTCACTGTAGTGAAAACATTACTGTGTCCTCTTCTGGCTGCCTTCTGGTTTACAAACTAGCAGTCCATTTGTATTTTTCTTAGCATTTCATTAAGCAGAAGTATCATTTTCTGCTTCCAGATGCTTCATGGATAAGGTTTGCTTACATCACATTACAGGCCACACCATAGATTACCTAACTGCAGACTGAAAAATAAGACCATATATTGCACTTTCTTTAGAGACTTTAGATAGAAATAATGTTTTATCTATTGACATGCTTTAATTTTCTCCATTTCTAAAATGGGAAATTTTGTACTTATTGAATCGCTCAAATCACACTACCTTTAAAATTTTCATAAGGTGGTATTCCACATATTAAGAAAGGATATTACTAATGTGAGTTTAACAAGGTGCTAATAGCATTTGATACCAGATAGAAACACTTTTATTATTCTCATCCAAACATAAAAACATGACAGCACATTTAGAACTAGTATCAACATCAATCAAAATGATATTTCACAATAGTAAGCAAATGCATATTTAAACAATTCAAATTTTCTTAAAGTTATTTATAATTTTGCATGTTGTTTTCTTAAGAATGATCACCTTGGACCAGCAGTTAGTGTAATGACTATGTCGCTGAACTCCCACGTAGTTAACCATGGTTTGAATCATGAACCCAGTGGCTTAAACTCATGCCGGGCGTGTGTGTGTACATGCCCAAGATCCTAAGAGGAGAATGAAAGAGAAGGGATTGCAGCTTGGCCATCCCCTCTGGGGGGTGATTTCTCGCTTTCTGTGTCTCTGTCTTTCTGGAGAGCAAACATGCCCTATACCAAAAATCTCTCCAAATATATATATAATATATATATATATATAAAATCTGAAAACACTTTATCGGGAACCAGCAGTTAGCGTAAAGGCTATGTCGCTGGACTCGCAATTAGTCGACCGCAGTTCGCATCCCGGACCCGGTGGCTTGAGACTCATGCCAGGAGCGTGTGCGTGCGTGCCCAAGATCCCGAGAGGAGAATGGAGGAGAAGAGATTGTGGCGTGACCATCCCTTCTGGGGGGGGGGTGATTTCTCGCTTTCTGTCTCTCTGTCTCTCTCTATCTGGCGAGCGCACGTGCCCTATAGCGAAAACCTCTAAAAAAAAAATCCACTTTATCCACAATTGACTCATATAAACCAAAATGAAGGAATTTAATAGACATAATAATTGTCCCCATATGTTTTTTGATCACTCACATATTTTCTTTTTATCATTATATTGATGTCTTTTTTATTATCATTGGGAAATAAGACTTCCTTACATTTCCTAAATAAAACTCTGCTAAGATTCTTTTTTTCACTGGTTGTGGCATACATTCCCAAATTCATGATGATAAATTTTGATAAACAGACTTACAAGCATTTATGAAGTGACACACACACACACAAAGACACACACATTTCTTTTATTAGCAATACTCTACTGAAGCTACCAAGTGTTAACACAAAATGTTATGTGTATATATTGATGATGTGAATATAATATATCACATCCATTTGGAAGTTTCTTAAAGTATATAAAAAAAAAAAGTTAAGTATAAGCCTGTACTGAACTGGAGCAAATTCACTTCAAGAAATTTTTTAAAATGTCAATGTAATATTTGTAAAATAATGTACATAGTCCTTCTTTCAAATAGTCAAAAAATGGAAACAATTGCAAAACTTTTCCAGAAGTATGGGTAAATAAATTATAATATCATCACATATAATGTAAAACTATGTTTGTCATGGGATAGAAGAAATTAATCCTCTTGCAAAACTGAAATTACATACTCTTTGAATAGAAACAGCCCATTTCTTTCCTGTTTTAACCAAACTGGCTGTGGGGTATGGCTGGTGACCTGTTGACTGATGATCTAACCCAAGTTCAACTGTCTGCTGCTTAAAAGCTAATACTCGAGAGACAAGCATTGTTGAAAAAAACATGAGCTTTATTCAGGAAACCAGTGACTTGGGAAGGTGGTAACAAATATACAAAGACCATTTCCAAAAGTCTAAGGCTGCGGGGCCAGTAGGAAGTTTAGTGGTTAAGACACTGGACTCCCACATGGCGACTGCAGTTAGTTCAAGTCCCAGACACAGAGGCTTGCAACTCATGTGTGCATGTGTTCCCAAAATCTCAGGAGGAAAATAGAGAGAAGGGATGGCATCATGGCCGTCCCCTCTGGAGGGTGATTTCTCACTTTCTCTCTCTCTTTCTCTCTAACCAGTACACATGCCCTATACCAAAAACCTAAAAATAAATCAATAATACACTCAGTCTGAGACAGGGAATTTTAAAGCAAAAGAAAATAAGAAGTGAGAAGAGATGTTGCACACTCTTCTGCCCAGCCACATGAAAACTTGGCACCAAATTTGCTCTGCACAGGGTCATTTTGTCCTCAAGGACAGCACTTCTTTCCCTTTTGTTTTCCTAGACAAAATTTGCTGTCCAGTCATGGTTTCAAGGTCCCATTCCTGAGAAAATTGTATGATTAGGTTTTTATGCTATAAGTTAAATAGTGAAACTGGATCAATTAATAAAAGGAAAGTTAAACCACCTTTAAGAGCTGGTCTATTATGTCATAGTTACTATGGAGTTACTTTGGTTGTTTCTTATAGCTTGACTACATTACCAGTCTCTGGAAACCAACATTCTACTCTATTTCTATGAGTATGACAATTTTAGATACCTTGCAAAAGTAGAATTATGCATAGTATTTTTTATTTTTCAGTGCCTGTTTTATTTCACTCAGCATAACGTCCTCCAGGTTCATTCTCGCTGTTGTCTATGGCTGTATTTCCTTCCCTTTTAAGGATGAAAATGACTCCAGTCTCTGCACTTGCCACATTTTCATTACTACTCATCCACTGATGGACATGTCCACTCGTCCATATCTAGTCTATTGTGAACAATGCTGTGATGAACAGGGTAATGCAGATCTTGATTTCAATTTCTTTTGGATAAATACCCAGAAATGGGATTATTGTATCGTATGGGAAATTCTATTTTTAATATTTGGAGGAAACCCCATACTGTTTCCATAGCAATTATACCATTTAACATTCCACCAACATTGTACAAAGGTTCCAATTACTTCATGTCTTCGCCAACAATTCTTATTTTTTATTATTATTTTTTTTGTAATAGCTCTGTTAACAGTTGTAAGCTGGTATCTCACCATGATCTTGATTTGCCCTTCTGTTAATGATTTGCAATGTGATGTTGAACCTATTTTCACATACATGATGGCCATTTGCATGCATTTTTCTTGAATAAATATCTACCTAAGTCTTTCAATCAATTTCTATAAATTGTGTAGGGCGCATGGTCTCACCAGAGATTCAGAGAGAGAAAAGGAGAAGAGGAAGAGGGAGAGTGTATCCGCCAATGGAATGCTATCAAGCTACAAACCTCTATTCTCCATTTTTCTGTCCTACGGAGATTTTGTGCATGTACACAAACACACACACACACACACACACACACACACACACACACACACACACACACATTCCTGATGTGTTTTCTTATGCCACTGGGGAAGGTATTTGAACCATGGCTGGCCATATAAGATCCAAATCCCTTAAACCCTTGGCCACAGTGCTGGTCCTTTTTTATATTGGGGGTGGGAAATCAGGTGATAGGGTTTTCTTCAATGCTGAATTGGATTTTTATTATAGATTTTTGATATTAAGTCCTTACCATATGCATTGTTTTCAAATAATTTCTCACATTTTATAGATTCTTCTTTCAATCATTAATTGGCTCCTTTTTGTGTGTGTGTTGATGCTTTTAGTTTGATGTAGTCTCATCTGTATATTTTTACTTTTGTTACTTATGATTTTGATACCCTACTCCAGAAAGATTGCCCCTCCCAATGCCATAAAGCTTTTATTCTGTTATCTTCTAGAAATTTTATAACTTCAGTGTTTTTTATTAAGTCTTTAATTCACTTTAAATTAATTTTTGTGTATAAAGTTCAACTTCATTTTTATATTTGTTTTTACCAAGTTTTCCCAACACTGTTTGTTAAAAAAGACTGTGCTTTCTCCATTCTGTATTAATTGACACCTTTGTTGAGTATCAGATGACTACAGACAAGTGGATTTATCTGGAAGTTTTATTCTGTCCCAGTGGTCTAGGCATCTGGTTTTATGCCAGTACTGTATTGTTTAACCTACTGTAGCTTTGTAATATATTATGAAATCAGGATGTGTAATACCTTTAACTTCATTCTTTTTTCTCAGGAAGTCTTTTGTTATTAAAGGTATCTTTTGCCTGCATGCGAATTTCAGAATTGCGTTTTCTTTATCTGTAAAAATGCCATTGGGGCCTAACCTCTGAGGTGCAATGGGTGGTATACCAATCTCAGAACCTGAAAGGTATATGGCAATCACCGTTCAAATTGGCCCAATCATCTTAAAAATATGTCAGGCATATATACATGTTTGACCAGTTTCTTAGTGGGCTGGGGGATTGGAGGACAGGGATTGTGGTGTTACTAAACCCTGTATATAAATAAATATAAATACCGTTGGGATATTGATAGGGATTACTTTGGGTCTGTAGATTGTTTTGAGTTGTATGAGCATTTTAACAATTCTAAGTCTTTTCATCAATGAACACCAAATGTTATTTCCATTAATTTGCATTTTTAATTTCTTTCATCAATGTTTTATAGTTTTTAATGTATATCTTTTATCTTCTTGGTAAAATTTATTACTAATCATTTTATTCTTATGATGCTATTATAAATGGATTGCTTTCTTAATTTATTTGGCAAATAATTAATTTTACTCTATAGAAATAAAAAAAATATGTTAATTTTGTATTCTGGCTAAATTTGTTTATAAATCTTAGAATTTAGTAGTTGCAGTTTGTTGAGTTTTATTATTAAAAGCTGTTTAATTTTGTCAATTGTTTTTTCTGCATCTTTTAAGATGCTCATGTGGTTTGTATACTTATTTTTTAATGTGGTGTATCATATTAATTGATTTGAATACACTTAACCATCCTTTAATGCCAGGTATAAATTCCACCATGTCATCATACAAACATTATATTTTTTATTTTTGGAGAGGTTTTTGCTATAGGGCACATATGCTCGTCAGAAAGAAAGAGAGACAGAAAGTGAGAAATCACCGCCCGGGGGGCGGGGGTCATGCCACAATCCCTTCTCCTCCCATTTTCCTCTCCGTATCTCGGGCACACATGCACATGTGCCCAGTGTGAGTTTAAGCCATCGGGTCCGAGACTCAAACCGTGGTCGACTACATAGGAGTCCAGCGATGTAGCCATTATGCCATCTGCTGATACCAAGCATTATCTTTTTAAAGTGACTAGACTTCAATTAAAAAAAAAAAACGTTTATTTCTTTTATTAATAAGAGAGACACACAGAAAGATAAGCAGAGAAAGAGACAGAGATGAAGAGACATCACCCCAATAGAGCATCTTGACACCAAGATATACCCCTATTCTTATTTATCCCCAAATTACGGGCACATATGCCTAGTATATTTAGGAAGGACTCTGGATGTGAACATAAAACTTCCTATGGGGGGGTCCACCTTCCATTTTTCTACTGTACCATTGTCCAGTACAGTAGAAAAATGCACCCATTGTGCATGATTTTTTAATATGCTGTTGAATTTAATTTGTTAGTGTTAGTCGATGATTTTTCCATCTATATTCATCAGAGATAATGACCATTGTAGAGGTTTTTATACAGTATCTTTGTCTGGGTTTTCTTATGGTATGTTTGTCTGGCTTTGGTCTTAAGGTAATATGAGCTTCATAAAATGATTTTGAAAGTGTTTCATCCTCTTCAATTTTAGAAAGAGTTTGAGAAGAACTGATGTTAAATTTTCTTTAAATGTTTGATAGAATTCACTGGTGAAACCATCTGGTTCTAAGCTTTTTTGGGAGAGAGGTTTTCAATGACTCATTCAACCAAGTTACTCTTTAGTAATTTATTTAAACTTTTTATTAATGATTCATATGATTTTATAATTTGTACATTTCTAGCAACTTACTCATTTTTATAGATTATCCAATTTGTTGGTGTTCATAATAGTTCCTTACAATCCTTTTTATTTCTTTCATTTATTGTCAAGTCTTCTGTTTCAGTTATGATTTCATTTGTATCTTCACTCTTTTTTAACTTAGTCTAGCTATAGCTAGTTAATTTTAGCTCTTAAAAAAACATTTAGTTTGGTTAATTTTTTTAAAACTTATTTTTAAAAATTTAATTGTCAGATGTCACATGTGTTTGTTAGAAAGAGAGAAAGGCAAAGAGAAAGGGAGAATACAGAAAAAGGCACCCCAAAGTAGTGTGGTCACATTGCCATCCCTTCTCTCTCATTACTCCACCATGTTGGAACTGTGGACATGCAGGCTCAGTATCAAGAACATTTTTCAAACCACTGGGGTTGAGAATCTAAATATACTAGGCCATGTGGAACCTATTTCCTCTAAACCAAGGCTTCAAGGCTGACCCAGTGTTCTTTTCATGCTATTTTTCTATTCTCTTTTTGATTTCTGCTCTACTATTCCTACTAACTTTGGACTTAATTAGTTTTTATTTTCTAGTTCCTTGAGATGCAAAGTTTGATGAAAATAGGAATGAAAATTTGAATTTTTTTCTTCTTTTTTAATGTGGGTGTTTATCATCATAAGATTCCCTTTTAAACAGCTTTTTCTATATCTCTAAAGTTTTGGTTCATTATATTTTCAATTTGATTTGTCTCAAAATATTTTCTAATTTCTATTTTAATTTCTTATTTGACTAGTATTTACTCAAGAGAGTGTTATTTAATTTATTCATATTTTAACATTTTCTGGTTTTACTTTTGTTATTAATTTATGATGTCATTCCATTATGATCATTGTCATTGAAAAAGATATTTGGTAGAATTCGATCTTCTCAAGTTTTTCAAGACTTATTTTGTGATTTATCATGGTATCTTTTCTGGATAATTTCCCACATGCACTTGATTTTGCTTCTAATCATTGGAGTGCATTGCATATGTTTGTCACAGTCGTTGGGTCCATAGTCTTGCTCAAGTCTTCCGTTTCCTTATTTGATTTTTTTTTTTTTTTTTTTTTTTTTTTTTTGGGCCAATACAC
>NW_006159959.1:549041-578190 GCF_000334495.1 Tupaia belangeri chinensis
TACACTTGCCAGAAAGACAGAGACAGAGAGACAGAAAGCGAGAAATCACCCCCCAGGAAGGATGGCCACCCCACAATCCCTTCTCCTCCACTCTCCTCTCAGGATCTTGGGCATGCACTCATACGCTCCCAGCGTGAGTTTAAGCCACCAGGTTCAGGACGTGAACTGCGGTGGACTACATGGGAGTCCAGATTTTTTTTGTGTAAGTGTTCTATTCATTATTAAAAGTAGGATGCAGAAGTCTCCCCCATCATTGGATTGCTGTTTTTCTCTCTCTAGTTCTGGCAATGTATGTGTTACATTTTTAGGTGTTTTGATGTTAGCTGCATATTTAATTATTATATCTTCCTGATAAATTGATTTTTATCATTATAATGACTTTCTTCATCTCTTGTGATGTTTTTTTATTATTATTATTTTTGAGAGGTTTTAGTTATAGCGCACATGCCCTCTCCAGAAATACAGAGAGAAACAGAAAGACAGAAAGCAAGAAATTCCCCCACCCCCACCCAGTGAGGATGGTCATTGCACCAACTGCCAGTCCAACTGCCAGTCCTTTGTGACAGCTTTTGACTTAAAAGTCTCCTTTATCTGATATTGGTAAAGCCACTTTACTTTCTTTGGGTTGACATATGCATAGCTCTTTTCCCATATCTTCACTTTCAGCTTATGCATGCATTAGACCTAAGGTGAATCTCTTGTAGACAATTAGAGTTGGATCTTCTTTTTTTATCCATTCAGCCACTCTATCTCTGTATGAGAAACCCAATATATTTACATTTAAAGTACTTATTGATAGAGAAGGATTCATACTTACCATTTGTTAACAGTTTTCTGTGTGTTTTTTAGTATTGCTTGTTTGCATTGTATTGCTTTTTAGCCTCTCTTCTCTTGCTGACTTCTTAGTGATTCTCTATTATTTGTGATTTGTTAATTTTTTGAAGTGATGAGATTTTATTTTAAAATATTATCTTTTTCTTATTGGTATCCTCTGTTGGTATTCTCTTTGTGGCTACCAAAAATCTTACATAAAATGTCTCATAGCAATTAATGGTACATTTCAAGATGAATACAACTGGTCTTACTGTTGACTAAAAAATAAGCACAAAGAAAATTTATGAGATGATGATTATATTACATATTTTGATTTAGTTGATGGTTACTTAGGTGTCTGAATACATAAAAGTCATCAAGCTGTCTATAAAATACTTGAACATTTTATCATATATCAATTAAAATTTAATAAATAATATCTAGTGGAAGCTATAATCACATCTTGTGCTCATTTTCATAGTCTGTTTATTTCTTAGTAATATTCATTACTAATTCTGCCTCACTGGTACTTTTCTGTATTAATTTCATTAATACCTAGTTTTCCTCACATTTGTTTAATGTCTTCTTCCAAGTTTTCTTCTTTAAAATTGAAGTTTTGACACCTGTTTATACTTTATTTAAAACTAAAATATTTTTAATTAAGAAATATCTGTCTACACAGGTGCTTAGGTATTTGGTAAGCTCCAAGCAATGTATGCTTACTTATAATTTTTTCCATATTCAAATGTTTAAATGTAAGTTAACTATTTTCATAAGCACTCCCCTTTTTCTTCCAATCATTGTAACTTTCTACAGATATTTTTGCAAGACAAACTTATAAAATAAATTGTGTATATTTATAATTAATCTGAATATATGGTCGATGTTGATGATACAGCATCGATGCCCTTCTCAATTGTATTATATTTAGGATATGATATAAATGTTTTAAATTTATTAAGAGTTCATCAAAATGTTCTTTTAGGATTTTAAAATATTCCAAAGGACAATCGTATTATTGAAAGTTAAATTTTTATAATTGAGTTCTATACTAACTCCTCAGTTCTTTAATTTTAGACATAATTTGATAGTCTTCTTTCTAGCATTACTATTATTTTAATAGATGCATTAAAACCTAACCTTTTACAATTCCATTCATGTAATATTTATTTAGAGATGTCTCACTTTGAACAAAATACAACGAACATTTAGAAAAATGTCTTAAATGACTATGCAATATAATTGCAGGATACTTGATTTATTTAAATGAATATTCGAAGACCCAGATTTTTTAAAAGTAATTATTCCAGTTTCTGGACATATTGGACTACAATCAAACAGATGTTACTTTCTACAATAAATGACTAGATAAATAGACAAAATATCTAAGACAGCTGTTTCAGCCGTTAGACAACAAGCAGTAGAGAAGTGTGATCTTTGAATATAAATAAAGATAATAAAGGAGAGAAATTGAAAACTATTTTAGTTAGATGGCTTTAACAACAAGGATCAGAGTTTGAGAAGTCAGTTTTGGTAAAGATTTTGTAAAGCACACTTCTGTGCATGAGGGATAAAGAGATAATACATTCTAGAAAACTGCTTAGAAGATCCTTTAGGTCTGTTGCTAAATTCTAAACTAGTATTCATAGAATAAAATTTACAAGGTCAACAGAGGAACTATTGGCTACCTGCAGGCAGAACCATTCACATGGCTTACACGGAACTTGGGAACATTTGAGTGTATCTGATCAATCAATCACAGTAGAGTTGGTGAATAACCAAGGTGTTAACAAACAAAAATTATGTTTTGTAGTAGAAATCATCTAGCACTGAAAGCCAGCTCTATGACACAGTGGTAAATAGTTGCTCAAGAGAAGTCAGAACCTACTTGCCAACCTTGGTTCAAATCCGTGACCCCATCAACCTGAAGCACAAATGTGGATGAGTGCCCAGACTGTAGGAAGAGATTATAGCATGACAGATTATATGGATTGTAGTCTTTCTCTCTTTTTCTCTCTCACATGTATGAACTTACTTTCTCATGAATTAAGAAAAAAACTATATCTATATCTATATCTATATCTATCTATCATCTATCTATCTATCTATCTATATGTATATATATATATATATACATATAAACAAGCACTAGCATAAAAGAAAATCTAATTTTTGCTCAAGACTTCTTAAAAATATTTATATTAAGGCTCAAACTAATCCAAAATTTACTTACAATTCTTACAAATAAGTATAGCACTCTTTAAAAAGTGGTTGTAAAAGCGTATACTCAACAATGTGTCACTGTCAATTCAAAATCCAATTATATGTTTCTAAACATGCAAGTGAACAGGAAAATTTAGAGTTCACCAAACTGTGAAGTCTTAAAATTCACAGATAAACAAATTAGTCAATTATATACAAACATATAAAACAGAAAATTACTGAAATTGGTGGTCACAGATTGTAAAAAAAAGTTACTAACAAATCCTGGTGAATTTAAAAGTAACTATGGTCTCGAAAGACATGAGAAATATAAAGGAATTGACTTTGCTCTACAAAATTTTGTACCAAGAAAGATAGACTCAAATGATTTCCACTGAGGAATATAATAAATCTTGAAGTAATAAATAATATCAATTCTAAACTAACTAATTCAGAAAATGTAGAAATAGATAACAGTTATAAACAAATTATATTAGATCATAATGCCCTGATACTAAAACAAAGACATTAAAAAATTAAAAACACTTGGAACCAACAGATGGCAGAATGGTTACATCATTAGATTCCCACGTAGCCGACTATGGTGCAAGTCCCAGACCTAGTCACCTAAAACTTACTCCAGGCACATGTGTGTGAATGCTCAAGATCCTTAGAGAATGGAAGAGAAGGGATAGTGGAATGGCCATTCCCCCTGGAAGAAGGGTTGGCGATTTCTTGCTTTATGTCTCTCTATATCTATCTGGTGAGTGTATGTGCCTTACAGAAAAAAAAAAAAAAAAACTCTCCTAAAAAATAAATAAATAAATAACTTAAGAACTTATAAGCAAGCTAGTTACACAATTTTTGCAAAACATTATAACCTGGTAGAGTTTATTCTAGAAGCTCAATACTGCTTGAACATTTAAAAATAATTTATGAATTGGGACCAGCAGTTAGCATAATGGCTATGTCTCATGCAGTTGACTGCGGTTCGAGTCCCAGGCCCAGTGGCTTAAACTCACGCCAGGCATGTATGCGTCTGTGCCCAAAATCCCGAGAGGAGAATGGAGGAGAAGGAATTGGGGCATGGCCATCCCTCGGTGGGGTGATTTCTCGCTTTCTGTCTCTCTGTCTCTGGTCTTGGCGTGCTGCTGAGCATATGTGCCCCAATACAAAAAAAAAAAAAAAAACTCTCAAAAATTATTAATTTATTGTCCTTATTATGATTTAAAAAAAGACCATCTTGTGTTTGGCAGATGGTGTGGTGGTTAAGAGCGCTGGACTCCTACATGATCAACCATGGTTCAAGACCCAGACTTGGAGACTTGCTTTCTCACTTTCTCTCTCTCTCTCTCTCTCTCTCTCTCTCTCCCTCTCTAGTCAAAAGAAAGAAGAAAGAAAGAAAGAAAGAAAGAAAGAAAGAAAGAAAGAAAGAAAGAAAGATAAATAAAAAATTATTTAAAAAAATACCATCTTAATACCATGTTTGTATTTTTATTACAATTCACCAGTTTGGAAATCTTTTTAATTCACAGTTTGTTAAACATTCTTACATTTTACACAGCATTTTGGAACACACACATACACTTATACACAGACACATTTCTCCTTCCTCATTTATAATAATTCCCTACTCTATCGGAAGTGTTGAAGGTGGCAGGTACAATGAAGCTACGTGACAGGAAAGAGGTATTAAAGCATTCACCAACAGAAGCTTAAGCAATCATACTTTAGCAGGCAGACATAACTTGTTTCTGAGTTTAATCTTTGTTTTTATTTGTTCTTAACTGGAGTAAAAACAGAACAATGATGACTATATGGAAGCATTTATTGTGCTTTATGCTGGCTTGATCATCAGAAGGTGGGAGAAGAAATAGAACAGAAGAAATTGATACAAAATCACTTATAACGATGCACTATGGCATGTCTTTCTCTTTCAAGACATAGTTTTACTCTTCCACAGCACACACTTCCATCTCCCTCCAGACTTTGTCAGTGATGCTAAGACACATGTTAGTATTTACTTTATTTTATGATTTGTTTGTTTGATTGGTTTATTAAAATGACATCTTCACAAAATTGTTTTAGCATTGCAAATTACGTTCAGTACAGCTATGAGGAAGATATTTAAAATTTGTAATGAGATTTGTGTGTGTGTGTGTGTGTGTGTGTGTGTGTGTGAATGATCTCCTTTTTATGTAATTTAAATAAGCCTGTGTCAGGACCAGTAGATGGTGTAATGGCTATGTCGCCAGACCTGGTGGCTTAAACTCACGCTGGGTGCATTTGTGTGCTTGCCCAAGATCCCAAGAGGAGAATGGAGGAGAAAGAATTGCAGCATGGCCATCCTCCCTGGGGGGGTTGCTTTCTTACTTTCTGTCTCTGTTCTGTCTCTGTGTCTCTCTCTCTGTCTTTCTGGCAAGCGCATGCACACTATAGCAAAAACTTCTACAATATAAATAAATAAATATATATATATATTATTAAATTAAATATATATATATATATTAAATTAAAAAATAAGCCTGTGTCTTTCAAAGAGCCTTATCTCGGGACCAGCATTTAGTATAATGGCTATGTCGCTGGACTCCCATGTAGTCGACCACAGTTCGCATCCCGGACCCGGTGGCTTAAAACTCACGCTGGGTGTGCCCAAGATCCTGAGAGCAGAATGGAGGAGAAGGCATTGTGGCGTGGCCATCCCCCCTGGGGGGTGATTTCTCGTTTTCTGTCTCTCTGTGTCTCTCTGTCTGTCTGGAGAGTGCACATGCCCTATAGCAAAAACTTCTCAAAAAACAAACAAACAAACAAACAAAAATACAAAGAGCCTTATCTCCTTTTTTAAAATCTAATTTGCCTCCCTACATAAGTTCTACTTGACCTATGTGGTATTTATTTAAGAACATATCACTTTAACTTATTGAGTCTACTTCTTCTGTAAAAAGAAATCCTTACTTTCATCAATACATCTTACTATAAGACAGGCATATTAAATTATATATATTCAATAATTAGCCTATGTTAAATTGTAGTATACACTATTCTAGAATGTGTATTTTGGTCTCAATATTTTTATCTTTTTTGAGAGAGGTTTTTGCTATAGGGTGTTTGTGCTCACCAAAGAGAGACAGAAAGCAAGAAATCATCACTCCTCCCAAGGAGATGGCAATGCTGAAATCCCTTCTCCTTCATTCTCCTCTTGGGATTTTGGGCATGGAACTTGAACTGCTGTCGACTACATGGGAGTCCAGGACCTTAACCACTATGCCACTTGCTGGCCCATATTGATTATATTTATAAGTACACTGATATTATGTAGAACAAGGGTCAGCAAACATGTTTCGTATAGTTCTTCATCCTAAATAGGTAAACTTTGATGTTGTGCTTCTTGCCAGCACTCAACTGTCATTTTGAATGGAAAGTAGCTATAGATATTCTCCATGGTGTTAATTTTATTGAGGTAAAAGAAAACTGTTAGCAGTTACACAACAAATAAAATATTTACTGTATATATTATTTTTTATATGCTGTACATGATATGAATTTCACGCAGTAAAGCATATAAATATATAAAAGTGAAAATATCTGAATAGTTTGTCCACAACAGAAGAAATACAACAGGTAAATGATCAGGTAAAATAATATTAAAATTTACTAATATGCAGAAAATAATAAGATAAAGTAATGTTGAAATAGCTCTTATAACTAAATTTATAGATATATTCTGTCCTAGGGCTAGACAATGTTGGATAGAAAAGAATATCATCACATGCTTATAGTGTGATATGAAATTAGGACAGAATATTTAGACTGCGTTCTTAAAACACCGAAGCCCCACTTCAAGAATTTATGTAAATAGTTACTAAAATGTAGAATACACACCCAAACAAACTAACAAAACAAAACAAAACAAAATCCATAAAATTAGTTGCCTAAAATTGCTCTTAATCAACTACTACAAAATGGAATGACTCAAAGCAACAGAAATTTATTATCTTACAAATCTGAAGACTAGAAGTTTAAAATCAAGATATCAGCAGAATCATGCACTCTCAGAGAAGTGTAAAGGAGTGTCCTTTCTTGCTTCTTTCTGGCTTCTCATGACAGTTGTCATTTCTTGATATTCTTGATCTGAAGCTGGAACACATTACTCTCTACCTCTTTCATCACACAATGGTATGTTTGTCTTCACATCATCTTCTCAGTACAGTAATCGTATGAGAGTAAAAATCAACTCCAGTACGACCTCCTCTTAACTAATTCCATCTTCTATGATTCTATTTCCTAATAAAGTCACATTAAGAGGTACTTGAACTGGGATCAGTAGTTGGTGTAATGGCTATGTTGCTGGACTCCCATGTAACAGACAGTGGTTTGAGTCCCGGACACGGTGGCTTAAACTCACGTCGGGCGCATGTGTGTGTGTGCCCAAGATTCCGAGAGGAGAGTGGAGGAGAAGAGATTGTGGCATGGCGATCCCCCCTGGGGGGTGATTTCTCTCTTTCTGTCTCTCTGTCTCTCTCCGTCTCTCTGGCTAGTGCACATGCCCTGTAGCAAAAACCTCTCAAAAAAAAGAGGTACTAGAACTTAGAACTTCCACATATCTTTTGGGCGAAAGATATTTAACCCATAACATCATGATCATGTGTGTGTGTGTGTGTATGTGTGTATATGTAAACAGAAAACACTTGTTTAAAATATACTTGCATTGGCCCCTCTACACTCTGAAAGAAATTCACTTTGCCAACAGAGAATTGTTCTCTACACAGTACTCAAAGAGACTATTTCTTTAATCATGGATTGATTGATTTACAATCAGACAACTGTGCCAAAATGAAAAGATTCACTACATTAGTATGAAGACATGACAAACCATCCTGTATCTTTATTTCCAATGTTACATTTCATTTTTTATAGTTGGCTTCCCTGTCTTTACAACTTTTTTTTTTTTTTTTTTTCATTTCTAAAATAATAAATATTAAGCTGAGTTAAATATTATAAATTGAGGAACAGAAGACAAGTAAAATAAAACTTTCATTTTCATGTACCTATAGCTCTGTGTTTTTCTTTTTATTAAGAGGGATTATGTTACAGGGCATGTGTACTCACCAGAGGGACAGTGAGAGACACAGAGACAGAAAGCAAGAAATCGCTCCCAGCGGGATGGCCATGCCACAGTCCCTTCTCCTCTTTTCTCCTTTCAGGATTTTGGTCACGCACACACTTGCCTGGCATGAGATTTAAGCCATTGGGTCTGAGACGTGAACTGCAGTCAACTACATGAGAGTCCAGTGACATAACCGTTATGTCGTCTGCTTGTCCCCTCCAGTGTGAGTTTTAAGTCACAGGGTCCAGAACCAGAAACAGTCAACTATGTGGGAATCCAGCAACATAACCATTATGCCATCTGCTGGTTCCTGGTCTGTGTTTTTCTATTAAATGGAAAATGAATAGGATAAATACTTCATCATTTGGAACCATTGAAATGCAAAAAAAGGTAATATTTATCAAAATGAGGTAATATATATGGCTGGTTAAAAAGTAAGAAAGAGAATGAGAGCTAGAGGTAGGGAAGAAGATGGTCGTACATAGTGGGTTGTAGGAAAAGTAATGATACATTTTTGCATAAGAAAACAGAAAAAATACATCATGACTTTCTCAATGACTTAATATATTGGCAAAATATGAACTTTGCTAATAATAGACAAAAGTAAATTCTGTTTATGCTTACCTAATTAAATAACATGAACACATTTGTCTATACTGATAAGCTAACAAGCTTGACTATTTTCAATATTTAAGAAAGATATAGTTATAAAATATATATGTATGCACACACACACACATATATATGAAAGATTTTCGCTATAGGGTGCATGCACTGGCTGGGTAGACAGAGAGACAGGAAGAAAGAAATCACCTCCTGGGTGATTTCCCTTTTCCTCCATTCTCCTTTTGGGATTTTGGGTAGGCATGCACACGTGCCTGGCATGACTCGGTCAGGTCCAGGACCCGAACCAGGATTGACTACATGGGAGTCCCAGGGACATAACCATTACACTATCTGGTGGTCCATGAAAAAAAATATTTTTAACAATGGTTTCCCAGTCAAGTAATTATTGATTTTTTTAGTCTGCAAGATATTCTTATTTATTACTAGGAAACCAGCTTGAGGAAAAGCTTAATGACTTATGTAAAAACTGTATGTTTATTGAAATTCATAGCAACACAAGATCATGTGAGGGTTAATGCAGTGAGCCTAGTAAATGATAACTGACATAATTTATTATCATTACAATATTTTTCTTTTTGGAGAGGTTTTTGCTATAGGGCGTGTGTGCTCACTAGAAAGACAGAGAGACAGAAAGCGAGAAATCACTCCCCCACAGGGGGGATGGTCACACTGCAATCCCTTCTCCTCCAATCTCCTCTTGGGATCTTGGGCACACATGCACAAGCGCCCCTGCATGAGTTTAAGCCACTGGGTCTGGGACTCAAACAGCTGTCAACTACATGGGAGTCCAGTGACATACCAATTACACTAACTGCTGGTCCCATCATTAAAATAGTTTTCAAGAATAATGATGTAAGGAAATTTGCATGATATAGTGTAAAATTACAAAAGGAATTTGTGAGCATTTTATATTCACCTGACAAATGCAATGTGAATATATTAATAATACCAACAGATGATCTATTCACAGAAAACAGATAGAATGGCATAAAATATTAACAATAATTACCTAAGAGATGGAAATCATTATGTTATGGCTTTCTGTTTGTACAAGTTACTTTTCATTTATCGTTTTCCTAAACAGTGAAAAGCTTATCTTCTAATATACAAAAAAAAATCTTATTTTTTTAAAAAGAGTAAACTTGGAATTTGTTTGTCTGTTTGTTTTCAGAGGTTTTTGCTATAGGGCATATGGTCTCACCAGAGAGGCAGAGAGACAGAATGTGAGAAATCACCTCGCAGGGCAGATGGCCACACCACAATCCCTTCTTCTCCATTATCCTTTCCAGATTTAGGGCATGTATGTGCATGCACATGCTTTGAGTTTCAAGCATCTGGATCTGGGATTCGAACATCAGTCTGCTATGTGGTAGTCCAGCGCCTTAACCACTACACCACCTACTGGCCCCAAACTTGGAATGTTTTATCATTGACTATCCTATAGAGATTTCTAGGAGTGTGAAAGTAATAGTGTCTTTCTTTACTATAATATTCATCATTAAAAATAATAGCAAATACCTTAAAATATTGTTTGATAGACTGTGTATCTTTCGACTTGTTTTTTATAATCTACAAATAAGTGTGGTTCTCGTTAAAATAAGCACAATTTAAAGGAAAGAGCAGATTCAGGCAAAGCCAGGACATTCTATTTTTTTAATGTGTATAAGTTTCTCTCATCAATTTATTCTATCCTGAATAAACAGGTACTTCTCTATTCACATATTCTGCCAGATACTCTTAACACCCACTAGCCTGTTACTTGTATAATGAGGTTTCTCTACTGAATCATAAACTGCTTAGTTGTAGATATGGTCTAATGTAACTTTCTACCAAAATTAAAATTTTCATAAATATTTTAGAATCATAAAATCTCTAGCACTGTCCTCTGGATACTTGTGCCTTTGACAGCATCTATTGTAGAAAATTAAACATTTTTTCTTACAGCAATCTGACCTTACTTAATTTGTTTGGTTTTATATTTTCTTAATTTTTACTTAGGTGAAATGTGCTTTTTTACTTATTCTTTTGAACTAAGCTATCCATTCCAAATAATTGACAAATTTTTTTCTCTATCCTGAGACCCATTTATATTAGCACATCACATAGATAAATTGATAAGGAGAGTTTTATCTATTTCTTAATTATGAGTGAAAGTAGCAATATGGAATAATTTTATATATCTAAAAACATTTTGATTAAATATTTTTACTTTTGCTTTAATCTGATAGACAATACAGCCAGATGTGCAGAAATAAGATATATTTTGGATTTCCTCCTTATGCCTTTGTTTTTATCTTCTCCATCAGCGGTCCATCAATCTACTATCAGGATTTATTTATATAGAATTATAGATCCTCTTAATAAAACAGACACTTCAACTCATAAAGCTCATATCTTATCAGACAGTGTATATTCCTATTTAGATTAATAGTTTTGTCCAGACCAGATATAAATGAATAAAGATTACAAGTTTTCCCCAGAAAAATTATTTTATATACTACTAAGTATCACTAGCAAAAGTCACTTTGCAAATACCAATTCGGATATCTATCTCTGGAAGAATTTTCCTGGGAAAGTGAGTATGCCTGGCCTAAGTAATATGAAACCTGTGTAGAAAAAAAATTAAATCTATTTTAGGGGTAAAATGAAAATTCTCAAGGAACAAGCAACTTGTTTTCAGAAGACTCTTCTGTCATTGATGTCCATAATGGTAGCAGGGGTATTACTAATTTTACTGGAGTTAAATTTAACTTTTTTCTTGTTTCATCTTTGCAGCATTTAATTTTCATTTGTCTGTAATTCCTTTCTATCTTTTAATACCTTGAATAATGTTCCTAGAACAATTTCATTAGAGTTAATACAAATTCCTCAGAGTTAAAATTTTTTTATCATGTTCTCAAGATACCAGGAAAATCATGGATGTCAATATAATTTTTTGTTTTTGTTTTTCTGTCTTCACTGAAAATTTGCCTTGCTATCTCTTTGTGATGGGTAAAAATGGATTTTCCTCAGTGTGGCTCTTGAATATTTCAGTAGACCAATTGTTGGAGCTTGAAAGTGTGAAGTAACAGCCATGCAGGGAGAAGCTGTTTTTAGGGCATTAGGAGACACATTGTCAAGAGCATCAGTAGAAGCAGACTGTGTTGCAGCTGTTCTCTTACATTATATAATAGAATACTCATATTTTAACTCTTGGCTGTCACAAGCAATTAACAAGGAATGAAGAAAATAACTTCAAATACTCATAAATAACTAGAAACTTTCACACACATTGCAGCAGGCAATTAGATACTTCAACATTTCCTATCAAAATATTCAAAACTTTATTCCACTTCAAGCAATGATTTTAGATGTTTTCTTTTTGTTGATTTTCTTTTCCTGGTACATTACCACAGCTATAAAATATATTACATTATTATATGTTGTTCAAATATTCTAAGAGGTATTTGGCATATTAGTATCTCCATTGATAAATAGCAGAAATAGACTAGACAAACAAAAAGCTATTGAATTCTATAAGAAAAAGAAAAGATTGAATTCTACAAAGTATATTGTTTACTAATTTTTACATTTGCCAACAATAAATGATGTTCGTAAAGTTTTATGTGACAAGCCTTGATTTTCAGATCCAACCATGAAATCTATAAATAGAATTTGTTGAAAGTGAAGCAATAGAATTTTAGTCAATGTATTAAAATTAAATTTGCACCTGTTTTGCCAAACAAGCCACAAATCTGAGAGTAACATGGTTCAGGTAGTATTCAAATATACTCAAAGATAAAAGTTATAAATAATTTACTGAAAGTCATAAGTATCTAAAGTTTCAGAAATCTTATTAAAATTACAGACAAATGACTAAATGTTTTGTAGTAGTTCATTGACTGAATTTTATTACTAAATTTTATTTTGAGTTACTGGTATATACAATAGTAACTACAGTGCAGTATTAATAATAAATATCCTTTTACCTTAAAGATTTAAATATAACTATTGACAGTCATTTATTCTAAGATTTAAAGACTGCAGAAAGTAAATTTAATTTATTCTCTCATTTCTCTGATAACTTGACTGAGCACCTAATGTTTATAGGCATGATGAAATATTTTAAATGTATTTTTTTATTTTATCTTTGTAATATTTCATTTTCATTTTTCTATAACTCATAATTTCTCTAAGTCTTGCTAAAGTTCATAAAAATAAAAGAAAAATTATATAACCTCTGTATGGAAAAAATGATAGATTGATTTACTGAATATTTATTCAATTGCATTATATTCAAGCTTCTTTCATCTATTATGTTAATAGTTTACTTATTTTTAAAATTCTAAAATAATTTGAGGAAAAGTGGAACATTAGATTTTGATAGGAAAATAAATGTAACTTGATTTAGAAGACCTTATAAATAGAAATGAGCCTCAGTGTGAATGAACAAAGCAAATTATGGAATAGACATTGAATATGTCAGTTTGGATTTCAGCTACATTAAAGATAAATTTTTACGGGATTGACTGGAGTGGGTCTATAAAGGAGTATTTCAACTAAGGTAGGTTTTATTCAAGATATGGGCTTGATATTCTAGGATGATTAATCTGATGTAAGTCTGTACAATGATTAAAAGGAAAATTTGTAGACATGTATTTCAATTGCTCATGCATTTGTTGATGACGCAGAGTATAAAGCTTATTCACGAATGAATGCAGGGACCAGCCAATGGTGGGGTGGTTAGGATGGTTGGATTCCTCATGGCTGACTTTGCAGTTTATGTCCCAGGCTGAGTGGCTTGAAAACATGACAGGCATATATACATGTGTGTCTAAAATCCAGAGACCAGAATGGAGGAGAAGCAATTATTGTGTGGCTATACCTTCTGGGGGTGAACTGTTACTTTCTCTTTCTCTGTCTCTCTTTCTCTGCTGAGCCTAAGCACTCTACAACAAAATTAAACAGAAGAAACAAAAAAAGAATGGGATTACTAGTAGATATTTTATATATATAAAGATGTATATAATTATAAATACTTAATTCAAGATTTTTATTGTATCTTTATTAATTTTTTAAAGGTTTTTGCTATAGGGCATGTGCGCTAACCAGAAAGACAAAGAGAGACAGAGAGACAGAAAGTGAAAAATCACCCCCCAGGGGGGATGGCCACACTGCAATCCCTTCTCCTCTATTCTCCTCTCAGGATCTTAGGCATGCAGACACATGTGCCCAGCATGAGTTTAAGTCACCATGTCTGGGACTCGAACTGTAGTTGACTACATGGGAGTCCAGCGACATAGCCATTATACCATCTTCTGGTCCCTCTATTAATTTTTTTTTTTAAGTCGTGTTTGTTTCACTTAGTACTGCCTGCTGCACCACCTCTACTTCTTTTTGTTACATACATTTTTTCATACCATACATTTTACTCATAGTCTGTATTTTATAATTTAGTGTCCAGGAGTCCTCGTAAGTTTAGTTCTATGCCAGCTTCCACTGATCTGCCCATATATTACTGATGCTTCTCTATGCACTCTATCTACTTTTGATTCTGTTACAGAAAGTATATCTACCTTGGTAGTTCTTTACTGTAAACCTTCAGACAAGTGTAGTAATTAAATTGTATTATTTCATTTCTTTCTTTTTTTGGGAGAGGTTTTTTGCTACAATGCATATGTGCTTGCCAGAGAGACAGAGAGAGACAAAGAGACAGAAAGTGAGAAATCACCCCCAATAGAGAATAGTCATGCCACAATTCCTTCTTTCCCATTCTCCTTTCCAGATTTTGGGCAAGCAAACACTTGTGCCTGGCATGAGTTTTAAGCTGCCAGGTCCGGGACTCAAACTGTGGCTGACTGTATGGGAGTCCAGCTATGTAACCATCACATCATCTGCTGATCCCATCTTTACATTTCTTTAGTCAAGTTGTCCAACATATAGAATCTTGTCCATGGATTAAGTGTACCATGATAAATTAGTTATTATTGGAATTGAAAGAGATATTTCCAGAGTAGGAAATGCAGGAAGCTTTATTTTGGAAGAAATCATTTTACATTAAAAAGGTGTGTAATAATACTAACTACTACAATTAATATATTTCTAATTAATATAAAATTCTGAATTGAATAATAAAATAAAAATCGTCACAAAATAAAATTTAAGAGAAAGGCTCTTTTTTTTTTTTTTTTGAGAGGTTTTTGCTATAGGGCGCGTGTGTTCGCCAGACAGACAGAGAGAGACAGAGAGACAGAAAGCAGGAAATCACCCCCCGGGGGGGTGGCCACGCCACAATCCCTTCTCCTCCATTCTCCTCTCAGGATCTTGGGCACGCACGCACACGTGCCCGGTGTGAGTTTAAGCCACCAGGTCCGGGACTCAAACCACGGTCGACTACGTGGGAGTCCAGTGACATAGCCATTATGCTAACTGCTGGTCGTGAGAAAGGCTAACTCTTACTAACCATTTAAGGTTTAGCCTGTATGTTGTGTATAAATCAATACATATGATGTTATTTTTATCTTTGTATAAAAATGACTGTGGTATTTAAGGATATATTTCTGGGAAAGAGAAGAATCAAGTAGTATACCTCCTATGAACATAATTTTTAGAAATATCAGTGTACCCATTACTTTTAAGACCTTATAAATGTGGCTAGAGCACAACCAACCAATCTCAAGTTCTTGAGATTTAGCATTGTTATCCTAAAGTTATATGGGTTGCCATTGTAGAAGTCTGAAGTCTATACTAAAGTAGTTGAAGTCCATAGACTTGACAATTCTCCATACTAAATATATTATCTATAGCAAAGAAAAAGGAAGAACAGTTATTTATTTTATGTCTTCCGAAGAAATAAAAGCCTCCCAATTATCTGCAGTAACATCCTGAGGGAAAATTACCAAGAACAGGAAGACAAACCTATTCTCGCTTTTCTTCACACCTTCTTTATGTGGCATATGTATGAGAGAAGAAACTGTTCTTATTCTCAAAAAAGTACCTTTCTGTCAATTGTTTAAACATAAAAAGATGTAAATATTCATACATAAATGTTTATTAAAATATTTTAAGATGCTAATTTGATCATGTTAAAAGGAATTATTTGTAAAGAGAATTTTTAATCTCTAATTCACTGACATTATTTTCAACAATGAAATTTTTCAACCTTTTATGCAATCTGTAACACAAGTCTTTTTAAAGATTTTTCTATTAGACATGTGGATTTGCCAGAGAGAGAGAGAGACTGAGAGAAGGAGAGAGAGAAAATGAGAAATTATCCCCCAGGGAGTATAGCCACATCACAATCCCTTCTTCTCCATTCTCCTCCTGGAATTTCAGGCATGCACACATACATGCACAATGTGATTTTCAAGTCATGACAACTGGGACTTGAAGCGCAGTTGGTCATGTGGGAGACCAGCACCTTAACCACCACACCACCTATGATACATTTTTTTTTTCGTCTTAACTTGCCAGAGAGCACTTGTGTTTGCTGGAGAGAGAGGGGGAAAGTGAGAAAGCAACCCCCTTGTGACTTGGATATTCTGCAATTCGCTCTCTAATCCACTTCTCCCTCCTTTTGAGATTTTGTGCCTCCCCCCACACACAGCCTGCAGTGTTTCACAAGTTGCTAGGTCCAGAACACACACACAAGGTTAGCTATGTGGGATCAAGAATCCTTAACCACTATATCATGTGTTGACCCTTTATCTTAAAATGTGGCAATTTCAAGAAAATTTTATGAAAGAAATACCCAAACTTCATAGGTATTCTTTGATTCTGTCTTTAGGCATAGAAGATTGATTTGGAACTTTTTGTGAATGAGGCTTTAAAGAATTCTATAGTAAAACCCTACTGTAAGCCTAACCGTAACCATATTCCTAAAGCTGAAAACTAACCCTCACACCTAACCCTAACTGAAACGCTAACAAAAACCATAAGCATAACCCGAAAACTAACCCTAACCCTCACGCCTAACCCTAGCTCTAACCCTAGATCTAACCATAACACTCACCCTACCATAACCCTAATCCTAACCACTAACCCGAACCTAGCCCCTAACCCTAAACATAACCCGAACCCAAACCATAACCCAAACCACAAACTTAACCCTAACACTCACCCCTAACCCTAACTTTCAATCTAACCCTAACACTAAGCCTTGCATAACCCTAACCTAAACCCGACCCTATCGCCCAGCCCTAACCCTAACCCTTAAACCTAACTGAAACCCTTCACCCAGATTTAAGCCTAGCCCAGACCCTAACCCTAATCCTAAACCTCACCCCTAACCCTCACCCTAAATTTAAAACTAACACTAACCCTCCTGTAACCATAAGCCTAACTCTAACCCTAGCCCTAACCACTAAACCTAACCCTAACTCCTGACACTAACAATAACACTAAAAGAAACAGTAGCCCAAATACAAACCCTAAACCTAATCCTCACCCCTGACCCTAATCCTAAACCTAAATCTAACCCTAACTGTAACCCTATGGTAAGCCTAACCCTAATCCTAATCCTAATGCCAAAACCTAACCCTAACACCTAACTGTAACCAAAATGCTAAACAAAACTCTAAGCATAGCCCGAAAACTAACCCTAACCCTCACCACTAACCCTAGCCTAACCTTAAATCAAACCATAACATTCACACTACCGTAACCCTAAACATAACCATAACCCTAAACCCTAACCCAAAACCAAACCCCTAACCATAACCATAACCATAACCCAAACCATAACCCAAACCACAACACTAACACTAACACTCACCTCTAACCCAAACCCTCAATATAACCCTAACCTTCCCTAACCCTAAAGCTAACCATGACCCTATCAACCAACCCTAACCCTAACTCCTAAACCAAATTGGAACACTTCACCCACACTTAAGCCTAGCCTGAGCCCTAACACTAACCATAACACTCACCCCTAACCCTCACCCTAAACCTATACTTAACTCTAAAAACTAAACCTCCTGTAACCATAACCTGAACGCTAACCCTAGCCCTAACCACCAAACCTAACTAACTCCTGACCCTATCCGTAACAATAACTGAAACTGTAGCCCAAACCCTAACTCTAAGCCTTATCCTCACCTCGACCCTAATCCTAAACCTAAATCTAACCCTAACCGTTACCCTGCTGTAAACCTAAGCCTAACCCTAAGCCTACCACCGAAAACGAACCCTAACATCTAACCCTAACCGTAACGCTAATGAAAACTGTCAACCTAACCTGAAACTAACTCTAGCCCTCACCCCTAACCCTAGCCCTGAACCTAAATCTAACTATAACACTCACCCTACAGAAACCCTAACCATAATCCTAACCCTAACCCCTAACCCTAAAGCTAACCCCTAACCCTGACCATAACCCTAACCCAAACCATAAACCAAACCCCAAACCTGACCCTAACACTCACCCCTAACCCTAACAACGACCCTATCACCCAATCCTAACCCTGACACCTAATCCTAACTGTGACTCTTCACCCCGACTTAAGCCTAGCCCAAACCCTAACCCTTACCCTAACTCTCACCCCTACCCATCGTTGTAATCTTAAATTTAACCCTAACACTCACCCTCCTGTACCCAGAACCTGAACCCAAACTCTAGCCCTAACCACTAAACCTCATGCTAACTCCTGAACCTAGCCTTAACACTAACCGAAATTGAAGCCAAACCCGAACCATTCGCCTAATCCTCACCCCTGACCCTAACCCTAAACCTAAATCTAACCCTAACCACAACCATGCCATAAAACTAAGCCTAAGCCTAAAGTTAACACCGAAACCGAAAGCTAACACCTAACTCTAACCGTAATGGTAACTAAAACCATCAACTTAAACTGAAAACTCACCCTAACACTCACCCCTAAACCTATTCCTGACCCTAAATCTAACCATAACACTCACCCTACAGTAACCCTAACCATAACCCTAACCCTATCCCTAGCACTATCCTTAAACTCTAACCCTAACCCTAACACTATCCCTAAACCTATTCCTGACCCTAAATCTAACCATAACACTCACCCTAACACGATCCCTATACCCTAACCCTAACACTATCCCTGTACCCTAACCCTAACCCTAACCCTAACCCTGACACCTAATCCTAACTGTGACTCTTCACCCCAACTTAAACCTAGCCCAGACCCAAGCCCTAACCCTAACCCTAACCATCACCCCTACCCCTTGCCCTAAACCTAAATTTAACCATTATACTCACTCTACTGTAACCCTAACCATAACCATATCCTTAGCCCCTAACCCTAAAACTAACTGCTAACCCTGACCATAACCCTAACCCAGATCATAATGCAAATCCCAACTCTGACCATAACACTCACCCCTAACCCTAACCCTCAATCAAATCCTAACTCAAAACCTGCCATAACCCTAACTCTAACCCTGTCCCTGTAGCCTAACCCTAACCCTGACCCCTAAACCTAACCATAACCCTTCAACCAAACGTAAACCTAGCCCAGACACTAAACCTAACCCTAAACCTCATCCCTACTCCTCGCTCTAAACCTAAATTTCATCCTGTAACCAGAAACTGAACCCTAGCCCCTAACACTAAACCTAACCCCTAAACCTGACCATAACCCAAACCCAAACCATAACCCAGACACCAACACTGACCATAAGACTCATCCCTAATCCTCACCTTCAATCTGACCTTAACCATACTGTAACCCTTACCCTAACCCTGACCTTATAGCCCAAACCTAATCCTGACCCCTAAACCTAATTGTAACCCTAACCTCTATTTAAGCCTAGTCTGGACTCTAACCCTAACCCTAACCCTAACCCTCATGCCTACCCCTCAACCTAAACCTAAATTTGACCCTAACTCTCTCCCTCCTGTAACAAGAACACGAACCCTAACCCTAGCCTTAAACTGTAACCCTCACCCTAACTCCTGACCCTAACTGTAACACTAACCAAAAATGTTGCCCAAACCTGAACCCTAAACCTAATCCTCACACCTGATCCCAATCCTAAACCTTAAACATAACCCTAACCCTAACCCTAGCACTATCCTTAAACTCTAACCCTAACCCTAACCATAACCCTAACCAAAACCATAACCCTAACCCCAACCCTGACCCTAAAACTAACCCTAACCCTCACCCATAACCCTTGCCCTGACCCTAAATCTAACCATAAAACTCATTCTACCTTAACCCTAACCCTAACCCAAACCCTAACACCTAACCCGAAACCTAACACCTAACCCTAACCCTAACCCTAAAGCAAACCATATGTTATAGCCGGATTTAGGATTAGGGCTAGGGTTAGAGATGAGGATAAGGGTTAGTTTTCAGATTATCCTTACAGGTCTTTTTAGTGTTACAGTTAGGGTTAGGTGTTAGCATTAGTTTTCAGCATTATGATTAGGGTTAGGGTTAGGTTTATGGTAGGGTTAGGGTTAGATTTAGATTTATGTTTAGGATTAGGGTCTGGGGTGAGGATTAGGTTTATGATTCAGTTTGGGCTACAGTTTCAGTTAGTGTTACAGTTAGGTTCAGGAGTTAGGGTGAGGGTTAGTGGTTTGGGCTAGGGTTAGGATTCGGGTTCTGGTTACAGGAGGGTGAGTGTTAGGGTTAAATTTAGGTTTAGAGAGAGGATTAGGGGTGAAGGTTAGGGTTAAGGTTATGGTCCAGGCTAGGCTTAAGTCTGGATGAAGGGTTATGGTTAGGTTTAGGGGTTAGGGTTAGGTTACGGTAGAGTTAGCGTTAGGGTTAGATTGAGGGTTAGGGTTAGAGGTGAGTGTTAGGGTTAGGGTTGGTTTTGGGTTATGCTTTGGGTTAGGGTTATGGTTAGGGTTAGAGGTTAGGTTTCGGGTTTGGCTTTAGGGTTAGTGTTAAGGTTGAAGTTATGTTTGGGTGAGTGTTAAAGTTTGATTTAGGATTAGGGCTAGGATTATGGGTGAGGATAAGTGTTAGTTTTCTTGTTATGCTTACGGTTTTGGTTAGCATTATGGTGAGGGTTAGGTGTTAGGGTTAGGTTTTGGCATTAGCATTAGGGTTAGGGTTAGGCTTATGGTTGAGTTATGGTTAAGGTTAAATTTAGATTTAGGATTAGGGTCAGGGGAGAGGATTAGGTTTAGGGTTCAGGTTTAGGCTACGGTTTCGTTTAGTGTTACGGTTAGGGTCAGGAGTTAAGGTTACATTTAGTGGTTAGGGTTAGGGTTAGGTTTTGATTTTTGGTTACAGGAGGGTTAGTGTTAGGGTTAAATTTAGGTTAAAGGCGAGGGTTAGGAGTGAGGGTTAGGGTTAGGGTTAGGGTCCGGGCTAGGCTTAAGTCTGGGTGAAGTGTTATGGTCAGGTTTAGGGGTTAGGGTTAGGGTTGGGCGATAGGGTCAGGGTTAGGGTTAGGGTTAAGGCAGGGTTAGGGTTAGGGTTAGATTGAGGGATAGGGTTAGGGGTATTTGTTAGTGTTAGAGTTGGGGTTTGGGTTATGGTTTGGGTTAGGGTTAGGTTTAGGGGTTACAGGTTAGGTGTTAGGGTTAGGTTTACAGGTAGGGTTATGGGAGGGTGAGTGTTATAGTTAGATTTAGGGTTAGGGCTAGGGTTAATGGTTAGGGTTAGTGTTATGTCTTAAGGATAGTGTTAGGGTTAGGGTTAGAGGTTAAGGATAGTGCTAGGGTTAGGGTTAGGGTTAAGGCATAGTGTTAGGGTTAGGGTTACGTTTTAAGGATAGTGCTAGGGTTAGGGTTAGGGTTTGAGTTTAGGGATAGTGTTAAGGTTAGGGTTAGAGTTTAAGGATAGTGTTTGGGTTGGGGTTAGGGTTAGGGTTTAGGGATAGGTTTAGGTTTAGTATTAGGTTCTGCCTAGTGGTCTGCGTGAATTCTGGACAGGGTGGTCTTGATGGTAGTCGGTAGGTGCCAGGTTCCTTTATATGTACCAGACTACTGGGTACTGCAGCAAAACTCGCCGTCTGTGGAGAGTGGAAGGGGAAGAAGCGCAAGTAGTTTTTCAGCCAAAACCTGCAATTTTCTTAGAATATCAGAAATGTCTTTGGCTGAAAGACTCCACTCATGAGGCTGCATTTCATACCTAAAGATCTTTGTGGTAATTGTAAGGTGAGTTTGGGGCCTAAGATTGTACTACACTTTCAGAGCAAAGTAATACTAGGGAAACCCGCTTCCAACGAAATTTTACAGTACACTCTCAGAAATCAGTTTGTTCTACTTAGCGAACTTTGGAAGTTGAAATCCCAGTGATGTTCAATGTTGCTCTGCTTGAACATTTGGTTCTTGAAGCAGTTTGACTCAGTTTTAAATGGACCTTTTGAAATGAATATAACTTTTCGCAGATAAGCATGTGGATTTTCAGCCAAAATCTGTGCTTTTCCTGGGAGTATCAGAAAGATCTTTGCCAGAAAGACTCCACTCATAGAGCTCTTTTCCGTACCTAAAGATCTTTGTTGTAGCTGCAAGTTGAGTTTTGGGCCTAAGAATGCACTACACTTTCCCAGCAAAGTAATACTAGGGAAACCCACTTCCAACGAAATTTTACAACACTCTCAGAAAACAGTTTGTTCCACTTACTGTACTTTGGATGTTGAACACCTAGTGATGTTCAATGTTGCTCTGCTTGAACTTTTGGTTCTTGTAGCAGTTTGACACAGTTCTACAGTGGACGTTATGAAATGTAACTTACTTTACGCAGATAAGCATGTAATTTTTCATCCAAAATCGTTCCTTTTCCTAGGAGTATCAGAAAGATCTTTGGTAGAAAGACTCTACTCATGGAGCTGATTTCCATACCTCAAGATCTTTGTTGCAGCTGCAAGTTGAGTTTTGGGCCTAAGAATGCACTACACGTTCCCAGCAAAGTAATACTAGGGAAACCCACTTCCAACGAAATTTTACAATACACTCTCAGAAAACAGTTTGTTCCACTTACTGAACTTTGGGTGTTGAACACCTAGTGATGTTGAATGTTGCTCTACTTGAACATTTGGTTCTTCAAGCAGTTTGACACAATTCTACAGTGGACGTTTTGAAATGTAACTTACTTTTCCCAGATAAGCATGTAGTTTTCCTGCCAAAATCTATATTTTTCCTTGGAGTATCAGAAAGATATTTGGGTCAAAAGACTCTACTCATGGAGATGATTTTCATACCTAAAGATCTTTGTTCTAGATGAAAGTTGAGTTTTGGGCCTAAAAATGCACTACACTTTCCCAGCAAAGTAATACTAGGGAAACCCGCTTCCAACGAAATTTTTAAATACACTCTCAGAAAAGAGTGTGTTCCACTTAGAGAACTTTGGAGGTTGAACACCTAGTGATGTTCTATGTTGCTCTACTTGAACATTTGGTTCTTGAAGCACCATAAAACTCATTCTACCTTAACCCTAACCCTAACCCAAACCCTAACACCTAACCCGAAACCTAACACCTAACCCTAACCCTAACCCTAAAGCAAACCATATGTTATAGCCGGATTTAGGATTAGGGCTAGGGTTAGAGATGAGGATAAGGGTTAGTTTTCAGATTATCCTTACAGGTCTTTTTAGTGTTACAGTTAGGGTTAGGTGTTAGCATTAGTTTTCAGCATTATGATTAGGGTTAGGGTTAGGTTTATGGTAGGGTTAGGGTTAGATTTAGATTTATGTTTAGGATTAGGGTCTGGGGTGAGGATTAGGTTTATGATTCAGTTTGGGCTACAGTTTCAGTTAGTGTTACAGTTAGGTTCAGGAGTTAGGGTGAGGGTTAGTGGTTTGGGCTAGGGTTAGGATTCGGGTTCTGGTTACAGGAGGGTGAGTGTTAGGGTTAAATTTAGGTTTAGAGAGAGGATTAGGGGTGAAGGTTAGGGTTAAGGTTATGGTCCAGGCTAGGCTTAAGTCTGGATGAAGGGTTATGGTTAGGTTTAGGGGTTAGGGTTAGGTTACGGTAGAGTTAGCGTTAGGGTTAGATTGAGGGTTAGGGTTAGAGGTGAGTGTTAGGGTTAGGGTTGGTTTTGGGTTATGCTTTGGGTTAGGGTTATGGTTAGGGTTAGAGGTTAGGTTTCGGGTTTGGCTTTAGGGTTAGTGTTAAGGTTGAAGTTATGTTTGGGTGAGTGTTAAAGTTTGATTTAGGATTAGGGCTAGGATTATGGGTGAGGATAAGTGTTAGTTTTCTTGTTATGCTTACGGTTTTGGTTAGCATTATGGTGAGGGTTAGGTGTTAGGGTTAGGTTTTGGCATTAGCATTAGGGTTAGGGTTAGGCTTATGGTTGAGTTATGGTTAAGGTTAAATTTAGATTTAGGATTAGGGTCAGGGGAGAGGATTAGGTTTAGGGTTCAGGTTTAGGCTACGGTTTCGTTTAGTGTTACGGTTAGGGTCAGGAGTTAAGGTTACATTTAGTGGTTAGGGTTAGGGTTAGGTTTTGATTTTTGGTTACAGGAGGGTTAGTGTTAGGGTTAAATTTAGGTTAAAGGCGAGGGTTAGGAGTGAGGGTTAGGGTTAGGGTTAGGGTCCGGGCTAGGCTTAAGTCTGGGTGAAGTGTTATGGTCAGGTTTAGGGGTTAGGGTTAGGGTTGGGCGATAGGGTCAGGGTTAGGGTTAGGGTTAAGGCAGGGTTAGGGTTAGGGTTAGATTGAGGGATAGGGTTAGGGGTATTTGTTAGTGTTAGAGTTGGGGTTTGGGTTATGGTTTGGGTTAGGGTTAGGTTTAGGGGTTACAGGTTAGGTGTTAGGGTTAGGTTTACAGGTAGGGTTATGGGAGGGTGAGTGTTATAGTTAGATTTAGGGTTAGGGCTAGGGTTAATGGTTAGGCTTAGTGTTAATTTTCAGGTTATGTTTATGGTTTTGGTTAGCGTTACAGTTAGGATTAGGTGTTAGTGATAGGTTTCGGTGTTAGGATTAAGGTTAGGGTTAATCTTATGATAGGGTTACAGTTAGGGTTATATTTAGGGTTAGGATTAAGGTTAGGAGTGAGGATTAGGCTTAAATTTTGGATTTGGGTTACAGTTTGTGTTAGCGTTATGGGTAGGATCAGGAGTTAGGTTTAGGTTTAGTGGTTAGGGTTAGCGTTAGGGTTAGTGTTCTGGTTCTGGTTACAGGGGGTTTGTGTTTGTTTTAAATTTAGGTTTAGGACGAGGGTTAGGGGTGTGTGTTTGGGTTAAGCTTAGGGTCCGGGCTAGGCTTAAGTCTGGGTGAAGGGTTATGGTTAGGTTTATGGGTTAGGGTTAGGGTTGGGCGATAGGGTCAGGGTTAGGGTTAGGGTTAAGGTAGGGTTAGGGTTAGGATCAGGGTTAGATTGAGGGTTAGGGTTAGGAGTGAGTGTTAGCGTTAGGGTTTGGGTTTGGGTTATGATTTGTTTAAGTGTTATGTTTAGGTTTTTTGATGAGGTTTCAGGTTAGGGGTTACAGTTAGGGTTTCTGTTAAGGTTACGGTAGGGGGAGTATTATGTTTAGATTTTGAGTTAGGGCTAGGGTTAGTGGTGAGGCTTAGTGTTAGTCTTCGGGTTATATTTATGGTTTTGGTTTGCGTTACGGTTAGGATTAGGTGTTAGTGTTAGGTTTCAGTGTTAGGATTAGGGTTAGCGTTCGGTTTACGGTAGAGTTACGGTTAGTGTTAGATTTAGGTTTAGGATTAGGTTAGGGGTGAGGATTAGGCTTTGGGTTCGGGTTTGGGCCACAGTTTGGGTTAGTGTTACAGTTAGGGTCAGGAATTAGGGGTTAGGTTTATTAGTTAGGGTTAGGGTTAGGGTTAAGGTTCTGGGGCAAGGGTTAGGGGTGAAGGTTAAGGTTAGGGTTAGGGTTAGGGTCCAGGCTAGGTTTAAGTCTGGGTGAAGGGTTGTGGTTAGGTTTATGGGTTAGGGTTAGGCTTGGGCAATAGGGTCAAGGTTAGGTTTAGGGTTACGGTAGAGTTAGGATTAGGGTTAGATTGAAAGTTAGGTTTAGTGGTGAGTGTTAGTGTTAGAGTTGTGGTTTGGGTTAGGGTTAGGGTTTAGGTGTTAGTTTTCAGGGTAGGTGTTAGGTTTAGTGTTACGGTCAGGTGAGTGTTATGGTTAGATTTAGGGTTATGGCTAGGGTTAGGGGTGTGGGTTAGGGTTAATTTTCTGGTTATGTTTATGGTTTTGGTTAGCATTATGGTTAGGGTTAGGTGTTAGGTTAGGTTTTAGCGCTTATATTAGGTTTAGGCTTAAGTCTATGGTAGGGTTACAGTTAGGGTTAGATTTAGGTTTAGGATTGGGTTTATGGGTGAGGATTAGGCTTAGGGTTCAGGTTTGGGCTATGGTTTGGTTTAGTGATACATTTAGTGTCAGGAGTTAAGGTTAGGTTTAGTGCTTAGGGCTAGGATTAAGGTTCAGGTTATGGATACTGGAGGTTTAGTGTTAGGGTTACTTTTAGGTTTACAGCAAGGGTTTGGGGTGAGTGTTAGGGTTAGGGTTTAGGGTCCATGCTAGGTTTAAGTCTAGGTGAAGGGTTTTGGTTAGGTTTAGAGTTTAGGGTGCTATGGGAATAACTACTCTGGACAATTTAAAGATCTTTTGACGGTTATTGTCTTATTATTTATAATACAGTGAAAAGTAGACATATCAAAGGGGTAAATATGCTCCATAAAATAAAACGCCGGGCACATGTGTGTGTGTCCAGGACTCAAACCGTGGTCGACTATGTGGAAGTACAGCGATATACACATTACAACATCTGCTGATCCCTCTAACTATTCTTAATCTAGTCAAACTGACATCTAAAGTTAAGCATCTTACCTTTTAACTTTTTTTTTTTTTTTTTTGCCTTTGGAAGCAGCATTTTCCTATTTCCAGTATGATCTATAGAGGTCAGATGAGAAGTAGCTTCCTGAAAATTTAAGGTTTAGCACTAGAAAAAGAGGAGGAAACCTTTAGTTCAAGGCTACTTAGACAGGATTTTAAAAAAGACAAATCCTAAAGAAAAAAGACCTCATAATAAATCATTAGACATTGAAGCAATAGATTTTCAAAGTATTTTCTCAGTCTTAAGTTATCAAACATGAGACTGGAGCCAGAGACACAATACAGAAAGCAATTAAGCTAAGTTAAAATGTTGTCCATCTTGCAGTTGAGAAAATCAAACAGGGTTAAGGGAATTATAAGTAGTGGAGCTCTAGTAAACATGGAAATTTTTAGGTGAGATCTCTGACGTTCTGCATTGTGTGGGACAAATAGTGGTGCAGCTGGAACCATATGGATGAGGTCTTGTGTTTGCATCCCAGGACCTCCCTGTGTATGATGGATATGCACAAGTGTGCCCTTGATCTAACTGAGCCTGGGCGTGGATTGTAGGATGGGAGCTATGTTGGCAGTGCCTTCTCTGTGGGTCACTTTTTCATAAAATAAATCAAATTTTAAATTCTGTTTCCAAGGAATTAGGGTTAATCAGAAATAGCATTTACAAATTCAGAAATATGACCATGATTAGATCAAACTAATCTGGTTGTGTTGTAATTGAAAGGTAGAAAAAAATTCAAGGAAAACGATAATATCCCCAACACTCTACAACATTTTATCCAATAAATCCAACATCAAATTTGTCAGACCATGTGAGGAGAGAGGATCATATGACTAAAAATTAGTAGGAAAAAATAGGCAATAGAAACTGACAAAAGACACACATACACTATAGTTTTAGGTCACCAATTTTAAGATACTAATAGTAAAGTATGGAAGAAAATCAAGGAGCAGATAAAGAATTGACCAGAAAAATAAAATCAAGCAAAAGTTTTACTACTGAAAAACATTGCAACAATAAAAATATGTAAAGCAGTACATAATTTTGGAAACCTGTTAGAAACAGAGAAAGAGAGGGTAAGTGAGATCCAATCACTAATAGAATTTCCTACTATCAACCCTAGCCTACAGGGACCATAGGAAGTTCTAGTGATGTTAGTGATCCCTAAAGTACTTATTCCTTATTGCTTTGGTAAATTATAGGTATATCATATGAGTTGTCTTAAGGTCAGTCCTCATTTTGCTGGCCTTAGGTATTCCATTCAACTTGCCTAATTTTTTTTTTCTAGCATCCACCACAGTCATTTCATTAATATCATCATAACCTCACCTAGATTGTGCCATTGAATTTTTGTCATGTTTCATAATTATTCTTGCAACATGTTTATACTTTTTTTTCTATGAAATCATGTACATTGGGAAAGTGTTCACTTACCAATGAGCTCTTTCTTTTTAAAAAAAGTTTTTTGTTTTCTTTTTCTTTATAAGAGAAGGAGATGCAGGAAGCTCCAACTGGGTTGTCTCCTCTGAAATTTTTCTCCCAGCCTTCCAGGCAGCCAATATCACCAGAGTACCTATGAGCATGTCTGACAGTTTCAGATCCACCAGGAACCTTTATCTCAGGTCTTCCCGTATGGCTTCACTATCATGCAGTGGTGCCCTACTGCCTGTGCCACTGTGGTTCCATAATCTCTTTATTATTTAAATGTCATGAGCCCCAATTCTCATATAGCTAGACTATAAACCCATATCTCAATAGGGCCTCAGCTGAACACATTGGGGTCCCTGGAGTTGCAATAGCTCTTCAGAACAGTCCCTAATGATCTTAAAAGGCTGGAGATTATTTTTTTTAAAGAATTAATTATTAATTTTATTTATTTATTTTTATTATTTAATTTTATCAGAGATAGACAGACAGAGAGAGAGAGAGAAAGGGAAAGTGAGAAAGCAGCCAAGTCTGGGACTCGAACTGCGGTCGGCCATGTGGGAGTCAGTGCCTTAATCACCACCTGCTGGCTCCAACAGGCTAGAGTTTCACACCTTTGTACTGTTTATTCATTGAACTTTCTAATTCTGTAAAGACTGGTGATTTTTGAAGTATTATCAAGTATTACTATATTTCTAAGGCAATTGTCAAAGATGGCTGATAGCCTCAGACCATTTAACAATAATTCCAGCAGCAAGAGGAATATACCTTAAGGTTCTAAAGAGAGATATGGCTGGTTCATAAAAGGGTACACCAAAAGTAATAAAATGAATAAAACTGTAGCAACATTTCCAAGGGAAAAAGAGAGATAAGCAATAATTTCTAAGTCAACTGAAAAAAATTATTAGTGTATAGATATAGATATTATAGCAATTAAGAGAAAAAGGAATATATTACTAAAAAGTCTTATTTAATATAGTTTTTTAAGTTTACGTATGTTTCCCACAAGTAATATATATAATATATATTTATATATATAATATATATGTATATAATACATATACATATATACATATAATACATTATATATATATGTGTATATATATATACACACACACACACATATATAAATATATACACATATACACACATGGAGAGAGAGATAGAGAGAGAGACAGCACCCATGGCAGGATCTTGATGCTGCCATACACCCTCAGCCTTCAGTCAGATTTTTTTTTTTTTTTGGGGAGGTTTTCGCTATAGGGGTTGTGCGCTCCC
>NW_006159959.1:578458-582080 GCF_000334495.1 Tupaia belangeri chinensis
TGGAGAGGTTTTCGCTATAGGGCATGTGCGCTCACCAGACAGACAGAGAAAGACAGAGAGACAGAAAGCGAGAAATCACCCCCCCGGGGGGATGGTCATGCCGCAATCCCTTCTCCTCCATTCTCCTCTCAGGATCTTGGGTACGCACGCACACACACCTGGCATGGGTTTTAAGCCACCGGGTCTGGGACGCGAACCACGGTCGACTATGTGGGAGTCTAGCGACATAGCCATTACACTAACTGCTGGTCACAGCTTCAATCAGATTTGATGCTGCCATACACCCTCAGCCTTTAGTCAGTCTCAGATCATAAGCAAGCACATATTCAGCACAGTCAGAGAGATTGCCACAGCTGGATCATGAATTCCCCCATGAGGAATTTCCTCATAGTCAGGTTGCATCACTGTCTAGTCACTGTCAGTACATATTTGAAAACTCAGTTTTTGTGATTTTAAGGATTTCTATCCCTTGAAAAACAACACATAAAGCTATACAGAAGAAGCAGGATATAAATAATCATGTTATATTTATTTAAAAAATTGAATCCGTATTTTATAAAAAGAACTTTTAAGAGAATTCCAGACTTAGATGGTGTCACTTGTGAATTCTTCCAACATAAAGAAACAAATAATAATAACTACAAAAACTCATTAGTGTTACAGAAAAAATGTAAGACATATTTACCAAAACAGTGTCTGAAGAGAGCATTTCTGTGTTTTTTTTTTATGTAAACCTAACAAGAAGATTGCAAAAGAGGAAGAATATAATCTAATATATCTCATAAAAAGGGACTAAGACAATTTTATTATATATTAAAAAATAAAATATCCTGAATGAGTGGAGTTCGTTGCAAGACAGAATCGTACATATTCTAGAAGATAATAAGAAAGACTATCTTTATCATCTTGGGGTAGTCAAAATCACTTTATTTTAATCTGTGATATAAATAATATAAACTAAAAGGTCAAAGATTATTAAATGTGTTTTATTAATTTGTGATTTTCCACTTATTAAAATATACTATCAAATAGTGAAAAGACAAATCACAGAATGAGAAAATATATTTGCTTTGCTGTGGATTTACTGACAAAGAATTCTTTCATTTATTTATTTTTTAAAGAATATTTTATTTAACTTTATTTATTTATTTAAATTGAACTAGAGAGGGATAGAGTGTATGACAGAAGGAGAGACAGAGGAAAAGTAAGAAAACAAGCCACCGGGTATGGGACTCAAACCATAGTCAGCCATGTGGGAGTCCAGTGCCCTTAACCACCATGCTACCTGCCACCCCTTCTTTACTTTTTTAAGAGAGATTTTTACTGTAGGATGCATGTGATTGCTGGAGAGACAGAGAGATAGAAAACAAGAAATAACCCCGTAGGGTGGTTGGCCACACTGTAATCTCTTTTCCTCCATCCTCCTACTGGGATTTTGGGCATGGACACATATGCACTCAGTGTGAGTTTCAAGCTGCTATATCCAAGACTTGATCCTTGATAAACTATATCTGAGTCCAGCAATGTAACCATTATGTCATCTGCTGGTACCAACAAAGAATTCTTATCCATAGTACATAAAATGCACTTACATAAAAAAGAAAAATTTAAGCAATCCACTTAAAAGTTGGCAAAAAATATAAGAAAGTAAGTGGAATTTTGCAAAAGAGAATGTCCTAATTATCAATATGAACATGGAAATATGTTCAAATGATTAATCATTAGGGAAATGAATATGGAAACTATAATTGAAGGGGTGCCCAGGCATGGTGGTTAAGACAGCTGAATTCCACAAGGCCAACTGGATGATCCTAGTCCCAGACCTATAAACTGGAAGGTGCTTGTGCTTGCATGCCCTAAACCTGAAAGGAGAAAGAGATGGAAGAGAAGGAATTGTGGCAGGACCATTTTTGTTGGTGGGGTCTCTTCTTCTCCTTCTCTCTCTGTCTCTAGCAAAACATGTGATCTCTAACAAAATTTTAAAAACATGAACAAAGAAAACCTTCTGTGACATATCTCTGTTAAAAGATTTAAGAAAAAGACAATTTGTTTTCAGTTCAATGGTATTTAATTGACCAAACCTTTCTTTTTTATTTATTTTAAAGTGATTTTTTTTTTTTTCTATAGAGCATGTAGGTTTGCCAAGAGACGGAGAGAGAGTTTTAAGCCCTGGCATCTGGGACTTGACCCATGGTGGACTATGTGGGAGTCTAAGATGTAACTGTCATACCATCCGCTGGTCCTAAATTGAGCAAATCATAATATGATTCCAATCCGGCAGCTTGCTGGACCCACTTCTAAACAACTAGGGCTAGTCTCTTGATTAACTTGGTATTTTAAGTATTAGAAAGAGAAAGTGATGTACAAAAATTAAAGTGAAAGAATGTGGTAGAGAAATAATTGGAATAGTTACAGCTGGATGGTCAGCTCCATGAACAGCTTAAAAGGTAAGCTTTCTGTGACTGACTATAGTGTGGCTAGAGTGATTGGCTGTAAGTTAGCAACCATCTCAGGAAAACAGCCTAACAGGTATTATTTTGGTTTATCCACAGGAATCCAAATGTGGAAACATAGTGGCCATTTTAGGTCAAACTAGTGTAGTTTCATACTCTATACTCCGGCCAGAAATGTAGAACTCAAAAAAATGTATTAATATTGGTGCTAGTAAGAGCGCTGTGTAAGTGGTGCTCTTGCACTAAACTGTACAAGGTTAATTATGATACAAAAATCTTTGAAAAGACAATTTGGGGAACCAGCAGTTAGCGTAATGGCTATGTCGCTGGACTCCCACGTAGTCGACCGCAGTTCGTGTCCCGGACCCGGTGGCTGAAAACTCACGCCGGGCGCGTGTGCGTGCGTGCCCAAGATCCCGAGAGGAGAATGGAGGAGAAGGGATTGCGGCGTGACCATCCCCCCTGGGGGGTGATTTCTCGCTTTCTGTCTCTATGTCTCTCTCTGTCTGTCTGGTGAGCGCACGCGCCCTACAGTGAAAATCTCTCTCAAAAAAAAAAAAAAAAAAAAAAAGACAATTTGCAACTAAAATCTTTCAAGGCCTTTGCTCTTGCTTGCAAGAGACTCAAAGAATTGTTTTCCAGCAATCCAAGTCTTGGAATGAATCTAACCTATGAGTTTTTCCTTTTCAGATAAATTTCCATGGAATCTGTAGCATATAAGGATAGGGGAAGAAGAAGGACAGGGTAACTGGTGATAGGGGAGAGAGGTTTTGTGTTTTTGGTTAACCAGAGAGCATATGTGCTTACCAAACAAGACAGAGAAACAGGAGAGAAAACATCTTACAATAGGATATAGTCACTCAACAATCCTTTCTCCATTTTTCCAAGATTTTGGGCATGCACACATCTTTCAAGATGGTGGGTTCAGGATTCAAATGGTGGTTGGCCTTGTGGGATCCAGTTCCTTTGACTACTAGGTCTTGAGGCCAGCGGAAGGAGAGAAGTTTTCCATGTGACAGGACTTTTCCTTTCCAAAAGGATTAAAAAATACTAACCTCAGGGTTGGCATGTGGCGTGGTGGTTAAGGACCGTGGACTCCCACGTGGCTGACCGTGGTTGAAGTCCTGGACCTGGGGGCTTGCTTTCTCAATTTCTCTCTCTCTCTTTCC
>NW_006159959.1:582095-592119 GCF_000334495.1 Tupaia belangeri chinensis
CTCTGGTCAAATTTAAATAGATAAATAAATAAATAAAGTTAAATAAAATAATTAAAAAATACTAGCTTCAAAAATTTTAAGATTTTAAGATTCAGTGATTTTTGTAAAAAAAAAATAGCACTGGACAAGGAACATAACAACATTTAGCAAATGGTAGTTTCACTTAATTCTATTTTCCTACTTAAATATATCAGACACTAGTAATAACCAAAAAATTGGAGAAATAAACTAACGTAACTTTTGGTAAAAGATTCCCTATCAATTGCAATCATTATTATAAGATAATATTGAGTCTGTATTTTTTTACATGGTGAGGTAAAATTTAAAAATTATATGTGATTATAAGATCTTAAAGAGGGCATTGTCATATTTAGTTGTTTTCAAAACTTAAATCATGGTAATTAAAGAAAACATATTTCTTATCACAAAAACAGCTTAAATTTTACAGCATTTCAACAGCTAAAGACTACAAAAATAGCACATAAATACAAGATTTCTTTTTCTCTAAGCTCAGTTATAATATATGCATTCTGACATGTAGCATTGATTTTTTCCTTTATGTATGACTGTATTAATTTTCAAAGTTCACACAGACAAATGTATACCTTTCAGAAACAGAAGCAGCAAAATGAGTAAGATCTTGTGTAGAAAACCTATTATGTCTCTCCATTAGTAAATTTATGCATTTTTATGAAGCATCAATTTTTACATTTTCTAAGATGTTTACTTCCCTAGATAGTTGAGAGGATTCTTTGCAATATTTAAATGTACAATTTTTGTATACCCTTTAACTCAAATTTAATTGAAAATGAAAAAAAAGCTTTTTCTCCAAGTCTCGTATTGTGAACAAAATATGTATAAGCGATCATTCTTTTATGTCTTTTTTTTTTCCTGAAAATATAAAATATAAACAGCAGTAGTATCAGGCTTATGTACCTGTGAAGTTGCTATGTAGTATTAATTCTCAATATTACCTAAAGCAATGAAATATACATCATTCAACTGATTTAGGTTTCTTCAGAACAGTGTTAAAAATACTTCTCAACAATTCCCTAAAGATTGAACATGCATAAGTTCTCCCGTGTTTCTTGGTTCATTTCTTGAAAATTTTCACTTGGTGTTTTATCAAGAGGCCAGGTTGCCTACAAGCTTAATATCTATAACAAAAAATAGATATTTCATTACCAGTACACATAGTTTCTACCCATTATATATTACAAGTTTTAATCATCAACTCTACTCCCCTTACACAGTTGGGTATTTTTCTCTAGCTTATTTTTAAATTAAAAATTTTTTAAAGCCTATAAAATTCCAGACAGAAATTAGCCACTTCAGAAAATTATTTGATCTCACTTTTCTCCTACCCTCCCCAACATCTGTGGACATGTTTTCACATTCAACCTTCCCTGAACACTACAATAAGAAGTGGTAATAGAAGCTATAGTCCAGGACTGGATGGTGGTGCAGTAATACAACAGCAATGCGCTTTGAGGCTGACCCACCAGAGAAGGTTCCAGGTTTGAGTCTGGAGACCTCCTTGACTACAGTAGACATGGAATGTCTATGATATGGAGCCAGATGAAACTGGGGGTGGATTGTGGTGTCAGGATAATGGTAGGGATGCTGCTTCTGTCTCTCATTCTTCCCCCACCCCCTCTCCCAACTTGGTCATGAGAAAAATAAATCCATTAACTTAAGAAAAAAGGAAACTATAGTCTCCTGTGAATTTTTAGAGGACTTTATTTTTTTATTTTTGGAGAGCTATTCACTATAGGGCTCGTGCACTTGCCACACAGACAGTGAGTGAGAGAGAAACAGAAAGAGAATGGTGATGCTGCAATCCCTTTCTCCTCCATTCTCCTCTCGGGATCTTGGGCACGCACGCACACGTGCCCAGCATGAATTCTAAGCCACCGGGTCCAGGACGCGAACTGCGGTCGACTGCGTGGGAGTCCAGCCACATAGTCATTTCACTAACTGCTGGTTCCCAGAGGACTTTATTGAATAAATAATGTTGTAAAACCAGAAAAGTAAGCAATGCAATATTTCAAACCCAGTATTTAGAAGCATGTTTTCATTAAGTCTGCTCTAGAAATTTATTTTGCCAGTGTTTCAGACATGGAGATACTCTGCTCAGTTTCTATATGACTGCAGTAAGGCTCCATTTTCATACCCTTCTGGCTCCAACTCATCTTTAGCAACTACTTTATCTAAAGTTAGTGTATTTCCAGAGCAAATAGGAGCTATATAGATCTGCTCTTCCCAGCTTACTGAAAAAAAACATCTGTTTGTTCAGGAAGTCCTAAGAAGTCTAGCAAAGTTTTTGTAAAGCCAGAATGATTGTTTAACCCTCTTTGCTTGCACATTTATTTACACATAATAAATAACTTGCACCACAAACACCCATTCCAACTTCTGCTTCTAGAGAAATGCAAGAGTCAATGCCAGAAGTGGCATAAGAAAATAAAAGAGAAATTGGAAATGATAATCTTGTCACTGGCAGGAAGTGGAAAACAACTCCTGGACAACTAATATTTTTTTCTTTCTTTCATTTTTTTGTCTGTTCATTTTTAGACTTTTGCCATAGGGCAAGTGCTCATGCTGGAATGAAAGTGAGGGAAAGTAAGTCATCCCCCAGGACTGGGGGAATGGCCACAACACAAACCTTTCTCCTCCATTCTCCTCCCATTTTACTCTTGTGGTTATTTTGGGCATGCATGCACATACCTGTTTTTTTCCCAAGCCAATGAGTATGGGACTTGAACCACAGATTTGGCCATGTGAGATCCAGCACCTTAAATACCATACACCCACTGGTCAACTTTTAAAATATTTACTGGGGTGTTTTAACAGGGTGTACTGGTAGAGAAAATAAAGTAAAACCATGAATCAAATGATTCAGATACAGAAAATAAATAGTAGTCATAAATAATTTTGAACAACTACAGCTAAGTGTCATTAATACTCTACAGTAAGGTAATAAACAGCTGAGATATCAACCAATTGGGAGCAGTTATGAAAGACCCAGAGCATCCTAGGTTTCATTCAAGGAAGTGTTTACATTCAAGAGTTAAGAATAAATCATTAAATATAACATATACTTAAATGTAAAAAAGAAAAAAAAAGTTTTTATTAAGAGAGAGAGATTTTTGCTATAGGTTGTGTTCAATAGACAGAGAGACAGAGAGAGATACAGACAGAAAATAAGAAATCATCTGCCAATGAGGTTGGCCAGGATGTAATCCCTTCTCCTCCATTCTCCTCTCAGGATTATGGGCAGGCATACACATGCACCCAGCATGAGTTTCAAGTCGCCAGGTCCAGGACTCAAACCACAGTCGACTACATGGGAGTACAGTGATGTAACCATTATGCCATCTGCTGGACCCAAAAGTTGCTTTTAAAAAATAAGTTCAAGGTCCTAATTTGAAAAACTTGGTTTCCCAGCACGTGAAACATAGACATTTGCATAGATGACTTGAAAATTTTAACCGTGAAGATTTCTTTGAATCTTCTGAGTTACTCATGTAGTTCATTCCCTCCTGCTAAAAGCCAGCATCTCTTTTTGTCCTGTCTTGCACAAGAAGACATTGCAGAAGTCTCTGTCCTGTGAAGAATAGAACACCTTCACTCAGTATTTGCTCTTATCTCTCTTCCTGGCCTAAAACTGAGGTGAAATTATAATAGAGCTCAGTTGAGGACATGCCAGACCACAAAGGAGGAGGTAACGGATTATTTGCACAAAGCTGTAAAGACCTAACTACTTTATAACTGTGGTACTGGGGGACTATGCAGAGGGAATGAAGTTTGACAGCCTTAGGCCATGAGAGTACTACTAAAGAAAGTTTATTTTGTTTGATTTTGTTCTTTTATTTGTAAGTGCTCTTCAAATATACAAGATGTAGTACCTTAATTTCTTAGGTGAGAATTACTACTAGAATGTCCCACAGTAAGCAAAATTGAAATGCCAAAATTACAATGACAGATGTTTCCAAGAAATAGTCATGCAAAAATAAATATACTATATGTGTTGGAAAGACCATCCAGAGGATTATATTCCATGGTAAATTCCAGAAGGATTCTTTTATTCTTTTTTTTTTTTTTGAAGTACATCTGCTATAGGGCACATGTACTCCCTAGAGAGACAGAGGGACAGAAAGTGAGAAACCACCCCCTCAGGGGATGGCCACGCTGCGATCCCTTCTCCTCCATTCTCCTCTCAGGATCTTGGGCATGCATGCACACGTGCCCCAGAAGAATTCTTTTATATGAATATTAAAAGGAATGTTTTTCTGGAAGGAGCACAGGGATCATCAAACTGTTTATTATTAATGTTATATTGACCAGGCTGAATAAACAATTTGGTTGTATTTGGTAGAATGACCAAATTTTTAGGACATAAGTATACCAAGAATAAAATATTAATAATGATAATAAATTAAATGCTATGTGTGTTGTCACTGTAACATAAAATATGAAGACTTTTTAGAATTATGTATCATTTTGCATTAATTACTTTCTGTTAAGTACAGCCTATTATTTAACCAAAAACAATAATTCAAGTTAACAATGGCACTAAGTAGTAATTAGCAGTAAAGCAAATTAAGCAAATAATATGTGGAGGAACTATAATAATATTTTATAATGCTTTTGTCTTCTCATACAGTTCTTTATTTTAGCTCTCTTTAAAACACTTCTTGGATATTTAAATTTATATAGGATATATTATTGTGTGTAAGTAAGAAACAAAGTTTAAGAGTTTTAAAAAGGGGGACATAAATCTAATAGAGTTAACTAAACACATACTACTTATATTTAAAAATATTAATAGCGACATGTTTATTTCTGTATCATAATACAATATAAGGCTTTTATTCTTTTTTTTTGCTTTTCTTGTAATAATACTTCTCTGAACTGCCTATCATCTTTGGAAAATTCTTTTTTTTTAAATGTCATGATAAGGCTGAAGATTCCAATTTAAAATTATCTTTGGTTTGCAATTCTTATCAAGTCCACATTTCACTAATTCTTGGTGTCAGTTCAATTTGATGGCAAAAAGCTAAATATTATCTCATAAAAAATTTCAATCTTGTCAGTAACAAGTTTTGACTTGTAAGTATTAGCATCTAATTTTCCATAAGTGTCTATTCACTTTTTAAATAATTATTTCTTTACTTTTATTGATTTTGCTATAGGGCACATGTGCTCACCAGAGACAGAGAGAGATGAAAAGTGAAAAAAGAAAACCAGCTGCCAGGTCCTGGACTCAAACCACTTTCGACCATGAAGGTGTTCAGCACCTTAATTACAACACCACCTGCTGGCTCCAGAGCCTAATTACTTTATATATAGAAGCTTGTTTTTGTTGACCATATATATTTTTTCAATTAAGCCCATTATATCTACAAGTTCATTACATAGATTATTCATATCTAAAACAGCTATCAATTTTAAACTCTGAAGTAGATTGGAGGCATTATGAGCTAATCCTCTCTCTTGACTCTTTTGCTTATATACAATGCAATTCTTTTTGTAAACTATAGACTTTTAGGCTTCATTCACTGTGAGTCACATGATTTTAAGGCACAGGGGTAATATGACTATACGAAATTTTAATAAAAATATCATGTTTTTGTAAAGATAGTAGAAAATTTGCATTCTTTTCATTTTCTCTTTCTTTTGTTCTTTCCTCCCTTCTACCCTTCTTTCCTCTCTCCCTTTCTTTTTGCCTTCCTTTCTTCCTTCCTTTCATTCATTATTTTGGAAGCAAAAAATATTTCGAGATTTAATGAGTTAAGTTTTGCTACATGTCTTTGGTGCTATCTACGTATACATCTATTAATTATCAGTTGGCCCTTTTCTGTGTATTTTATGACCTCTTCAAAATTCATTAAGCAATTTTGGACACAAAGCATATAAATTTCTGTTTTACTGTAAACTTTTTCTCCATTCTTATCCTCAGTTTATTTTCAAACTAGAAAGGACTTACTTATCCTGTATTTTGAAAATATGAATTTATGACAGTTCAGTATTTTAAACATTTTTCTCTATGGCCAGCAAAAATACTAGCCACCTTATATATGCAAGTCTGAAGAGTTCTTTCCTTTAATTTCTATAAAATAATATAATCTTGCAAAGTTCTTTTGTGTAGTTTGAAAAGTAAACAAAAACATTAATTATAACAGCTGTAATAAAACAGGTAAAAATTATACCTATTTTTATCAGTGCTATATATAAGTTATGCAAGGGATTTAGCCTGAAATAGTATTTTATTTTCTTTGGTGAGAAGTTTATCAACTCAGAAACTTCTTAAAATTTTCCTTTTGTCCACTCTGCCAAATAGTCAGTCAAATGAGCAAAGTATAGTTTTCTTTGGACAAATTTTTAGTAACCTGTGTTTTCTGTGGTTTTGTTACAATTTTTATAATATTCAAGAAGATTATTTGAAATTTCATTTTTCAAACGAATTACCTAAGAACTAGAGGGAGCTTTGTTATGGTTTGATCAGTTACTTAACATGGTGTAGAAAATAAAAATATGTATGAGCTCTAACAGTATCTGTCCTACACTGTAAGGGGCCAACATAAATGTTATCAAAGTTTCTTCTGTTATTTGCCACAGGACATTTTAGTTTACTCTGAATCAGAAAACATAGATTTATTGAGTTTTATGGGACAATCAAGAGAATGCTATGTTAATTTGTTTAAGTCATGTGATATGCCTGAGCTAGTTTTAATTAGCACTGGTGTTTTTCTGGAAATGATGTTCAGTGGGGCTACTCATGCTTTTAACTTGGGTTTAAAGTAGCATGACTATTGTAAAATTCTATGTGGAGACACAGCTTCATAGAGAAGTCATTGATTCAATGAACAAACTGCATCCTGAAGGGTAACAGCCCATTCTCATAGAATACCAACAGAAAAAAGAAAGAAGAAAAACTTTTAATGGACACAAAAATGGAAAATTATCTGTTGATGACACTATGCATAGTAGTATCTTTGACTGAATCAATATATATCGTATTCATGTTGAGAAAATTCGTTAGGTATACTATAATGTTATACAATAATTGAATGTGAAAAATTGTAAAAAAATATTAAGTCTAAAATGATCCTTTAGCTGGCCTTCAGCAAGTAATTTTAATATTCCATATGCCTTATCAATTGAATCCTTGAGAGCAGTTCCCATAATGCAAAAAAGTATATATACTATTCTGTAAATATGAATATATTTATACATATTTTTAAGTTTAACCATCTGTATCAATATCAAGCTAAACATGTATTTATGCTGATATCACTAACTGTAATTCATGACCACATGAATTATTCTAGCTTTTCTTATTGCTTATCTTTTATCTCCTATTCCTATTCCTATTCTCCTGGCTCTTACCATCCGTCATGCATTAAATTGTTTAGTCTTAGTATGCACGTACATTGGTTTCAGAATCATTAACTTATACTCTGTAAAGAGTCTTTATTGATTACAGCACCAAACTTACGTACTACACGATTCTTTTTGTAAACTTTAGCCTCATTGATGCCATTCATTGCCAGTCAGTTAGCACCTTCTTTAATCTTCTCTCTCAGTCAGATTTTGTACATTTATATATATAATATGTTATATATGTAAAAAATGTATATGCAATATACATATAATATACAATATTATATTAACATATATTTTATATAATATGTATATGTGTATATTCAATCACTGTATATCATTATGGCATGCAAAATAAATTTTCCTAGTACTAATACACTGTAGATTAGCCTTGTTAAAGATATTATCATACTTTTTTATTATTTTAATTTATACATTCATTCAGTACACATCACTCGGTTGTAAAGTGAATTTATGCCATGTAAATACACTTCATCATGCCAGTCCAGTTTAGGACACTATCACATTATCATCAACAGATAATAATCCATTTCTGTGTCCCATAAATGCCTTGCCTATTTTCGTTTCTTAATTTCTATGCTCAAATTCAACTCCTTTTCCCAACTTCTTCCCACACTGTCTTCAGTATTATCATCTATTTTTAGCATAGTTATATTCTTGTTTCTCACAGCTTTCATTTCCTTCTGTAATTACCTGACATATTTTTTTAAATTTACATACACGAAGATTAGCTTTTGAGCTATTAAGGTATATGGGTTTTAACATGTATCAACCATTAGAGTATCATATTGAATGGTTTCATCATCCTTAATCAAATCCTATACTTTACTTACTTAAACTCTACCCCACTCCAACCTTGGCATGCATTGATAATTACAATATCAATCATTTTTGCCTTTTTCAAAATGCTGTATAAATGGAATCATAAAGCCAATAGACTTTTCAAGCTTGCTTATTTCACTTAGAAATATGTATTACAGATTCATCCATGTCTTTACATGGCTGAGTTGTATCCCATTGCATGGATGAACTACAATATTTATCTAGTCAACTACTGAGAGATATCACAGTTGTCTAATTTTTGTCATTTGCGATTAAAGCTACCATGGACATGAGCGTATTGGTTTTTCAGTGGACATGATTTTCACATCAGTTGGGTAAATAGCTAGATACAGTATGACTGTACTTAGCATGGTAAGAAACTGCTAAAATGTTTTCTAAATTACTAATAGCATTAAATGTTTTCACCAGAAATGAATGAGAGTTTCAGTCATTCTAATAGGTGTGAAGCAAAATTTCATTGTTGTTTAAATTTGCATTTCCCTAATGACAAATAATGCTGAACATCTGTGCATATGTTTATTTGCCATCTGTGTATCTTGTTCACCAAAGTATCTATTTAGCTATTTTGTCTATTTTCTAATTGGGTTGTTCCTTTTTTTATTATTGAGTTTTAAGTATTCTATTAAGGTCATATAGATTTCATTAATTATTGTGTCTAGGGATTTAATAGTTGCACAATATACATTGAGCTCTAGGATGAGTTTTGAGTTCAGTTTTTGTGTAAAGTATATGGCTTGTGTATAGAATTTATTTCTACCTATGTACATCCAACTGTTGTGGCATAATTTGTTGAGAAGACTGCTCCTCCTCCATTGATTTTTTTTTCTTTTTGTCAAAAACAAGTAGACTACATTTCTATGGGTTTATTTGTCAACTCTATATTCCATTCCATTTACCTGTTTGTTTGTTTTTTTTCAATATCATGTTCTCTTAATTCCTGTAATTTTATAGAATGTTTTGAAATCATGTAATATAAACCTACTGGGATAAAATAAAAGACAGACATTAATAAGTTTATGTATAAAAGTAAATAAACATAGTAATTGTTTTTATGTGAATAAGTACACTGTGAAGTTGAAGACTATTTTTTGACTATAAGTCTTTTCTTCTATGTAGCTGAAAATACATTTACATAAATAAATATAAATTTGTATTGAATTAGCACATGATGTAAGATAATGTAATTTTAAGACAAATCAACACAAAGAGGGAAATAAAGAATAAAGCTGTTTAGAGAAAAGTTTTGTGTAGTATTAATATTATTATTAATGGCATCTAATTTGATCCAAATTAAAACACTATTTTTATTCAAAAGGAAGGAAACCTTCCAAATTCATTTTATGAATCCTCCATCATCCTCATCCCCAAAACAGATAAGGACATTACAAAAAAGGAAAACTACAGACCAATATCATTGATGAATATAGATGCAAAAATTCTCAACAAGATACTTGCAAATCGTATCCAACAACATATAACAAAGATCATTCACCACGACCAGGTAGGCTTTATACCAGGGATGCAAGGGTGGTTCAATATACGCAAGACCATAAATGTAATACACCAAATTAACAGAAAGAAAGATAAAAACCATATGATCATCTCAATTGATATGGTGAAAGCCTTTGATAAAATACAACATCCTTTTATGATTAAGACTCTCAGTAAGATTGGTATAGAAGGGTCATTTCCGAACACAATAAAAGCAATCTATGAAAAACATACAGTTAACATTATACTGAATGGGGAAAAGCTGAAAGCTTTTCCTCTGAAA
>NW_006159959.1:593086-594326 GCF_000334495.1 Tupaia belangeri chinensis
GGCAAAGATTAAGAATATAAAAAGTGATAAGTGTTGGCGGGGATGTGGTGAAAAGGGAACCCTTCTACACTGTTGGTGGGAATGTAAACTAGTTCAACCACTGTGGAGAACAATATGGAGGTTCCTCAAAGATCTACAAATAAAACTACCATTTGATCCAGCAATCCCCCTTCTGGGTTTTTACCTGAAAGACAGGAGAATGCTCAGTCAGAAAAGTGCTTGCACAACAATGTTTAATGCAGCATTATTCACAATTGTCAAGACATGGAACCAACCTAAATGTCCACAAACTGATGAATGGATGGGAAAAGTGTGGTATATATACTCTATGGAATACTACTCAGCCATAAAAATTAACAAGATCCTGGCATTTCATAGAAAGTGGTCAGATATGGAGGATCTATTGCTGAGTGAAGTAAGCCAGGCTATGAAAGAAAGATATTGTATGTATCCACTCAATATATACCGACTATGGAACCAGCAGTTAGCGTAATGGCTATGTCGCTGGACTCCCACGTAGTCGACCGCGGTTCGCGTCCCGGACCCGGTGGCTTAAAACTCACTGAAGAGAAGAGGATAGAGAAAGATAGCAAGAGAACAATAGAAGGGCAGGATGTTAGTGAGAAACAGATATGGCTTATTACTTGTTGGTGATGACATGTATAGTATTCTCACCTGGATTTGTCTGAGAAGTATTTCATGATGGGTAAAGCCTTTTTACAAGCAAAATGAGAAATAGTGATCGACTGTTTTAAAAATAATTAGAATAATAATAATAAGAATTGGGAAAAACATAAAAAAGATATTGAATGATGAAGTGGGGAGATTAATGTCTCTGTATTGACTGACATGCATGGCATTCCCTTTTGAAAAAGCAATGTAATACACTGTAAAGTTATATGTAATCCAATGTAATATAAAGAAGATTATGATGATAATAAAAAAAAAAATTAAAATTAAAAAACCCACTATTTTTAATCCCCATGTAAAATGCTAAGAAAATAACAAAAAATATAGTAAAATTAAAAAGGAAATTAAAATAGTATACTAGTTAACACAAAATAAAACAGTAATAGAGAAGCACAGAGAGTAAATAAGATATATGGAAAACGAATAACAAAATGATAGATGTATAGTCTACTTTCAGTATTTATGCTACATATAAATGAATTAAACACATTATATTAATTAATTTTTTGGCATAAATGAATTAAAAGATACATTATCTAACTATAAATTG
>NW_006159959.1:594538-667806 GCF_000334495.1 Tupaia belangeri chinensis
TATATATATATAGTATTCTTGTATTCAAAGGCATAAAAATAGCTTGAAAGATAAAGGATAGATGAATTAACATGAAAATTTAACCAAAAGGTATGAGTAGGGGCTATACTGATATAAAAATGGGATTTTAGGGATCAGCAGATGGCATAATAGTTCCATCACTGGACTTCTACATCAACTGCGGTTTGAGTCCCAGACTCAGTGGCTTAAAATTCACGCTGGGCATGGGCAGGTGTGCATGCATGCCCAAGATCTGGAGAGGAGAATGGAAGACAAGGGATTCTGGTGGGGCCATCTCTCTAGGGGATAACTTTTCCCATTTTTTCCTCTCTCTCTGTCTCTCTGGTGAGCACACATGCCCTATAGCAATAATATCTCTCTTACAAATAGAAAGCAGAGTTTTAGATAACAATTTATACTAAAAACAATTTTTTTAAGAGGAAATCTTATTCTGTCATGATTCTTATGCCTTAAGCTCCCAAGTAACTTGGACCACAGGTGCATACCACCACACTAAGTCCCATGGTGGGCCAGGAATCAAGCACAGTCCTCTCATATGGCCTCAGTCTACAGAACAAGAGGTCTTTACCAGAATGTCCTCACCACTGCACCAGAAGACATTTTATAAAAGTAAATGTGAGGACCAGCAGATCGTGTAATGGTAACGTCACTGGACTCGCATGTGGTCAACCACAGTCTGAGTCCTGGACCCAGAGGCTTGAAACTCACACTGGGCCTGAGCATGCCCAAAGTCCCAAGGAGCATGGAAGAAAGGGGATTGCAATGTGGCCATCCCTCCCTGGAGAAGTGATTTCTCATTTTCTGTCTTTCTGACTCTCAAGCAAACACAGGTACTCTATAGCAAAAATCTTTCAAAGAATATTAAAAATAAATAGGTCAGGGCCAATAGATGACATAGTGGCTAAGGTGTTGAATGCCCATGAGGTTGATAGCAGCTTGAGTCTTGGACCTGGTATGTTGCTTGCTTTGTCACTTTCTCTCTCTCCCCATGTCTCTCTCTGATCAAATTATAAAATACTAATAATAAAAATTAAATTAAAACCTCTTAAAGAAAGTAAATGGATCTAGATATCAAGATATTATAGTTACAAACTTGTATGTGTGTATCAAAAGCCCCAAAATGTATAAATAAGTAAATGGCAGAATAATGAAATAGAAAATTAAATGATAAAAGTTGGAGACTTTTGAATAATGTATAGAACAAATAGATTAAAGAGAAATTAGAAGATGTGAACAACACCAGAAACCAATTAGATCTAATAAGCATTTATAGGACACTCTGTCTAATAACAGAATATTCTTCTCAAGTGGAAAGAAACAATCTCCAGAGTAGACCATACATAATGTCACAAAAAATTAATAATATACAAGAATTAAATAACATGAAATATGATTTCAGATCACAATGGGAAGAAATAATTAATTAACAAAAGGAAATTTGGAGAATATATAAATATCTACAAATAGACAATCCCTATTAAAATGCTGCTTGCCCTATGTCTTCTAAAGAAAAAAAATCTAGTCCTACAATTCACATAGAAATGCAAGAGACTCAAAAAAGTCTAACCAATCTTGTTTTTAAAAGAATTATTTAATCTCATTTTTTATTGTAATGATTTTTATTTATTAATTTAATTTTTTATCTAGACTGGAGAGAGAATGGGAAAGTGAGAAAGCAAGTTATCAGGTCCAGGACTGAAACAGTGGTCAGTCATGTGGGAGTCTAGACATCTTCAACACACCGTGTGGCAGCCCCAGTCTAATTAATCTTAAAGTAATAAAAAATTTGGATGACTCAGAGTTCTCAATTTCAAAACTTACAGCACTATAGTTATCAAAACTGTGTAGTAGTATAATAAAGATAAATATATAGCTTAATTAATGAATAATTAGACTTTAGACATAAATTCATATTAGTGATTAATAATTTTTAACAAGGGTGCCAAGAAATTCAATGGGGAAAGAATAATCTTTTCAATAACCGGTGTTGATACAACTAGGTAGTCAAGTACAAAAGATCTCTACCTCACACCATATATAAAAATAGACTCAAAGTGTTCAACTCAGCCATTGTGGCACAGTGGTAATATGCTGCTATATTGTACTAGAATCAAATGAAAGATAAGTGTTTCTTGGTTCAACCTGTACATATCAGACCTGCACACAAATGCCTATGATCCTGGATGGTAGAAACACTGTGGGAAGGATTTTAGTGAGAGATTCTGTTGAGGGTGTCATTTTATATTTCTCTCTCTCTGTATTGCGTTCCCTCTCACAGATTAAAAAAATACCCAGACTTAAAAATATTTTATAGACCAGGGCCAGCAGGTGGCATGATTAAAATGCTGACTTCCACATAAAACTGGCCACAATTCAAATCCTGGCCCAGGCAGCTTAAATATCATGCTTGGTGCATGCATATGCATGCTCAAAATCCTGATAGGAGAAGGGATTGAGCACACACTATGGAAAAATCCTGAAAAAAAAAATCATAGATCAAAATATATGAAGCACTTCCTATGGAAAATGGTCATTCCACAGTCCCTTTTCCTCCATTTCTCCTCATTTTGGTACTTTGAGCACATACACTCATTGTATTTCTTAAACCTTTGGGTCTGGGATTTCAATCATGTGGTCAGCTATGAGAGATCTGGCTACCTTAAGCATCAGGCCACTGAGGAGGACATGAACTAATTTTAAAGTAATTTTGGTATATAACAGGACTTTTAAAAGTATTAAAATAGATTAGAGTAAATTTATTTTAATGAAAAAATTGAAATTCATACAATTTTTAATTTAATATTCATATTCTATCATTTTTAGAAGTTTCATTTTATTTTGAAGATTACTACTTTTAACATTTCACTCTGATCTTCACAGTTGTTCATTTTTCTCTTTCATCATTATTTCACTATATTCCTAATCCAGGCTATAGCAAATATTCACACAATCAATGCTTCATATTCATAAAAGTGAACTATGACTTTATTAACAGAAATATCATCAACTCAGTGGTCAGATAGCATTCAGGGTCACGTAACTGATTTGCGGGTTGGACATGTGACAGCAATAAACAACACTCTGCAAGACTGAATCACATGGGAAGGTTTTCAATTTATGACTAGAGATCTCCCTGAGTATGCCCAGCATGCATATGCCTATGGTTTGGGGACAGTTGACACTGGCGGTGTATCTGGACCATGGTGCTGACATCCTACTGGGGGTGCTGTCTCTCTTTTTTCTGTCTCTCTTACTTATGGAACAAATACATAATTAAACCTGAGAGAAGAAGATGCATAGAGAAAGGGAAAATGAGAAATTACCCCTTGTGAGGGACAGCCATGCCACAATCCCTTCTTTGTTCTCCTCGCAGGATTTTGCCATACAGTTCAGGACTCAAACTGCAGAGTTAGCCATGTGGAATCCAGCATCTTCACCCTTCCACAATCTACTGGACTGGTTATTAAAGTCTCTCAAATCAAAAGTTTGACTGATTAAAATATTCTCTTATATTGGAACCAGCAGGAGGTATGGTGGTTAAGGTGTTGCACTTCCTCCCACATGGCCACCTATGGTTTGAGTCCAGGACACTGTGGATTGAAACTTGAACTGGATGTGTATGCATGCATGCCCAAAATCCTCAGAAAATAATGGAAAAGGGATTGCAATGTGGCCATTTCTCCTAAGGAGGTGATTTTTCACGTCTCTCTCTCTCTCTCTCTCTCTCTCTCCATGCATGATGTGGCAAAAATCTAAAAGAAAAAAAAATCCTATATTTGCAATACTTAGCTTTAATCATAAATGTGTATCTATGCCAAATGATGCTATTGCTAGAGTATCCTCTGTGCAGAAGCCATTTTTGGATGTTAAAAGTATATCTAGTTTGGGATCAGCAGTTGGCATAATGGCTATGTCGCTGGACTCCCATGTAGTCGACTGCAGTTCGAGTCCTGGACCTGGTGGCTTAAACTTGTGCCGTGCACGTGTGTGTGCATGCCCGAGATCCCGAGAGGAGAATGGAGGAGAAGGGATTGTGGCGTGGCCAGCCCCCTGGAGGTGATTTCTCGTTTTCTGTCTCTCTCTGTCTCTCTGGTGAGCACATGCGCCCTATAGCAAAAAACTCTCCAAAACAAACAAACAAAAAGTATATCTAGTTTACAATCAAACTTGAAAAAGATCAGGCCAGTTCTGTGATGCATCCGTCATGTGCTGATCAAAAGAAGCCAGATACCTCATGGCAACATGGTTATAATGTCCAGCCCAGTCAGTGTGAACGATGCCAAGTATGTGCGTGAGTACCCAAGATACAAAGAGGTGAAGGGCCAGAAAAAGGGAATGAGGGCATTATCTGATTCTGGGGAAGCTATTTCAAATAACGCCCTTAAACACGTCTTAAAAATGTATATATATACATTTAAACCAGTACTGTTAAACATAATATTTATTTATTTCCTCAGTTATTTCAAACAGAAAAAGCCAATAGTGTCATGTATATGACATACAATTTTATTTTGGTAAATACGTATTTGGGGCTTATTCTCACATATCTTTTTTTTTTTTGGAGAGATTTTCGCTATAGGGCGTGTGCACTCGCCAGACAGACAGAGACATAAAGACAAAAAGCGAGAAATCACCTCACAGGGGGGATGGTCACACTGCAATCCCTACTCCTCCATTCTCCTCTTGGGATCTTGGGCACGCACACACACACGCCTGGCATGAGTTTAAGCCACTGGGTCTGGGACATGAACCCCGGTCGATTACGTGGGAGTCCAGCGACATAGCCATTATGCTAACTGCTGGTTCCCCTCACATATCTTTTATAAACACAGTTAATGTTTATAGATAATTGTATATTTAAACACTAGTAGAAGTGTTTATATAATTTGGAAATTGATGGTGTAAAAATCAAATAAGCCTACATTCACCACTAAGATCAATGAGAAAATATTTCTTACATGGCTCTTGACTTTTTTTCCCCCATTTTAAGGTCTTTAATAGAAGATGGTCATCTCTCATTTTGAAATCCAGAACACATAATCACTCTATGAAAGAAGATTCTATTGAAAAGTAAATGTACTCAGCATATGAATAAATTGAGAATAATTCAAAAAGTAGAGCAATTGAAAATATTAGAGCAATTTAAAAATATAGACTAAAGAATAAAAAGAACTCTGTAGATCAATCATTTATTTAGTTTTTGAATCACCAATTAATTACCTCTGAATTTTTCCAGGTACTTGACACATATCATTGATTAATAACAATGACCAAAAATATATGAATAATTAAATAAATAAATAAAAGAAACCAACAACAAAAATTTATCTGAGCTTCTGTAGATTTTTCTGAAGACTACATTCCAACAAAGTTAATACTGTACATAGATTACACAAAAATTTTTAAGAAATTAAAATGTATTGACGTTTCTAGGGAAACTTAAAAAGTATTTATAGGAAAAATAATAGATATGGAAGACAGAATGAAATAGACATATAGATACAATAGCACCTAGCCTTATAGACAGATAAGAATAATTATTACTTAAGTTATATTAGAGTATGTAAGAGTACACAACATTTTCCTGAACTGAAGAATGATCTATATATGGAAAATTTGGGGAACATTCATATTTGAAAAAAAGTCTTAGAGATAATAGTATAATTTTATTTGCTTCCTCTCAATTTTTAATAACATTAGTAAATACTTAAAAACGTTCAAAACAACATTAAAGAAAATAATAGAAGAATTCTTTCAGAAAATTTAAATTTTATCATAATTTTGAGGCACTGAATAAGATAGAGAAGTAACTATTGTAATGTGGAGAACAGAAGATGCATGTGCTCGAATATAATTAAAGGGCGATGTGAGAAGCCAAGCTGCATAGCAGGAATCAGAAGAAGCACAATATTATTAAAAATAATACAGAATAGTGGAATTGTGAATCAGCAAAAGAGAGCAGGGTAAATGTTTGAATAACGAACCCAGGGAAAGCAAGCATTTTTCTTTTAGAATGAATCTCTGCATTTCTAATATTCAGGTTTGTATCTAGACTTGATGAGCAAATGGTATGCTGGGCTTCTTTTTGGTGCAAATAATTTAATGAGGTTTTGTTTGCTTGTTTCTGGATACTTCATTATGACTCCCTGCATCTCTTTATTCTGTCATCTTCACTCAATTGTGTTACTTTCTAAGGTTCTTTTCTTTTTGAGAGGTTTTTGCTATAGGGTGCATGAGCTCGCCAGAAAGACAGAGAGAGACCGAGACAGAAAGGAAGAAACCGCTCCCCAGGGGGGAAGGCCATACCTTGATCCCTTCTTCTCCATTCTTCTCTCAGGATTTTGGACATGCACGCACACGTGCCCAATGTTAGTTTAAGCCACTGAGTTCAGGACTCGAAGCACAGTCAACTACATGGGAGTCCAATAACTTAGCCAACTGCTGGTCCCCCTAGAGCTCTTAATAAGGGTGAATTAATATGTGAAATTATGTATAAGGGATAAAACTCAATCTCTGCCTGTACCATTTGAAAACACCATGCTAAATGAAAAAAAAAACAAACAAAAACAAAGACAAAGCATAGTATCAATTTTTTTTTTTTGAGAGGTTTTTGCTATAGGGCACGTGGACTTGCCAGAAAGGTAGAGACAGAGAGACAGAAAGCAAGAAATCACCCCACCCCACCCCACCCCCGCAGGGGGGATGGCCATGCTGTAATCCCTTCTCTTCCTTTCTCCTCTCAGTATCTTGGGCATGCACGCACACGCACCCAGCGTGAGTTTAAGCCACCAGGTCCGGGACTGGAACTGCAGTCAAATACATGGCATTTCATTGACATATGCATTACGCCAACTGCTATTCCACTAGTATACTTTTTAAAACATCCATTCAAGAATAGAACATATATTTCTATATCTATAAAGCAGTAATACTTCAGATAATGTGTCAAAGTATTTTTTCTGTTTTAATTCCATGTAGATTACCAATATGTAGCTACGTTATTAAATGTTAATGATTTAGTATTTTTATCAGAATATTTTAAGATATAAAAATATGCTGAATAACTTCATTAAGAGTACAAAGTGTACTTAATTAAAATAATTAATACTCTAGTTCAGTATTTGCACCCAAATAATTTACTTTCTCTTTATTAAAACTTGATGTTGTATTTTTGCTTTTATAAGATTATTCATTTAATTTTATTTATCATGCTTATGATTGTTATTTTTTATTTATTTATTTTTTTTTAGAGAGAGATTTTTCTTTTTTATATAGGATGCATGCACTTGCCAGAGAGAGAGAGAGAGAGAAACATAAAGTGAGAATTCACCACCCAGGGGGTTTGCCATATCACAATCCCTTCTCCTCCATAATCTTCTTGCAATTTTGGGCACACATAGAGTGCCCAAAATCCACACTCGCCAGGTGTGAATTTTAAACTGCCAGGCCCAGGATTTAAACCGCAGTCAACTATGTGGGAGTCCAGTGATGTTACTACTATGCTATCTGCTAATCTCATGACTATTATTTTTAAATTTACTACATGCACTTGTGCTCACAAGAGAGTCAGGGGAAGGGATGGAAGAAAGCAAGCCACTAAGTCTAGGACTTGAACCGTTGTTGGCCCTGTGGGAGTTCAGCACCAGAACTACCATGCCACCTGATGACCCCTCTATTTACAATCTTTATAGAAAAGGTTACTTTCCTTCTCAAAGTCCTGTAACACAGGACTTGCTTATAAATAATATTAAAATGTAACAGATGGCTCAGTTATGATATTTGATACTCATTGATATACTCAAATATTCTGCTTTAACTTTTTTACTCTGGTAGATAATTCTGGTGTGTGATTCCAAAATGTACGATCTCAAATATCTGCTGTTAAAATATTTATTATTGATATTCAACACCTATCATGGTTTGAAAGAAAATAAATGTAAATCAAAACAAGATAATAAGGATGAGATCAATGTATTTACCTATTAAATCAATTATTTAATTTTTAAAAATACTTCTCTTTCAAAACTTGAGTGCCAGGGTGGGGGGTGGCATGGTGGTTAAGTAGGCTGGACTCCAACATGGCTGACCACAGTTCAAATCCTGAACCTGGCAGCTTGCTTTCTTACTTTCCCTTTCTATCTCTCTCTCATTCATTTCCTCTCTGGTCAAATTAAAATAAATAAATAAGTAAATAAAGTCACATAAAATAATTCTGGGAAAAAAAAGTTTGAATGGCTAGTGCAATCGGAAATCGAAATAAAACACAGGTGTGTGTGCCCGTGTGCAGATACAGCCATAAAGAGCTAACAGAAATATGCTGAGGAGGTGCCAATAGGGTGCTAACAAGGAACACAAGCAAAGAGAAGATTCAGGTATTCAAGGAAAAGTGATAATGAGGATCTTGTTAATGAGGCTTCATTAAATAGGTGTTGGAACTCATAAATGTCTTTTTCTCCATTTTATGTAATAAAGTAGTAAAAGTCTATATATTTTAATGATAAGAAATATTATACTTGTGGAAGGGAGAATAATTCCTCCCTCAAGATCTCCACATTCTAATTGCTAGAATTTGTGAATATGTTACTCTGTAGGGAAGGACTTTACAGATGTGATTATGTTAATGACTTTGGGACTGGAAGATTATAATGGATTATTTGCATATATCCGGTGTAATGACAAGGTTGCTTGAAAGTGTCAGACAAAGCAACCAGCAGATGGTATAGCAGTTGTATCTCTGGACTCTCACATGGGCTATCACAGTTCGAGTCCTAGACCTGGTGACTTGAAAATCACGTCGGGCGCATATGTCTCCATAACCAAGATCCTAAGAGGAAAATGGAGGAGAAAGGAATGGTGTTGGGGATTGTCGTCTCTCTCTCTCTCTCTCTTTCTCTCTGTCCTGTGAGCACATGTGCCTTAAGGCTCACACCTCTAAGAAAATTTTAAAAAGAAAGGAAGAAAGTGTCAGAGAGAGATGCGATGACAGAAGCAGATTTCAAAAGAAATTTGAAAATACTATCTTGCTGACTTTTAAGATGAAGCAATGCATGAGATTTCTCCTAAGGTTTCCAGAAGAAATAACAGATGCCATAGTTGTAATTTTAGCCCTGTATTCTCATTTTGGACTTCTGAACTCCAGCATTATATAATAATAAATTGGTGTTGACTCATTAGATTTATGCTGATTTGTTATAATAGCAAGAGATATATAATATAATACTTTCCTAGTTTTCTTTTTTTTTTCTCCTTTTTCTTCTCTTTTTTGTTCTTTGGCACTGAAGGGTACATGTGCTTGCCAGAGACAGAGAGGGAGTAGAAAGCTTCCTCAGTGGTGCATGTTCATGCTGCAAACTCTCTGTCCATTCTCCATTTCTCCCTTCTGTTGGGATTTAGGGTACTCAGATTCATACACTGAGCATTTTTCTCAAGCCCCTGGGTCTGAGCCTTGAATCACACAATGGGCACTAAGGCGTGTTAACTATTAACATTTATCTCTGATCTAATAATACTAAAATACTTTTATCTCTGATCTCTAATCTTTCCCTTAAACAAACAAACACACAAAAATTCAAAAAGTTAAGAGTACAATTAAATATAAGAAATCTTTATACTTATGTTGACCAAATTGACTTTACGAACTAAGTGATATACAGTGATTGAATATATAAAATAAATTTTAAATAAAGAAGTCTTTTTGGTCTGAATATTTTTCTGCTTTGTTTTTAATGATTTTTACTTTTTTTTAAACTATTAGATCAAGATATAATCAAGGCTACAAATGAAAAATACATGACAAATCAACAATGCTAATTGAGGGACCAACAAATGGCATAATGGTTACCTTGCTGGATTTCCACATAGCCAGCTGTAGTTTGAGTTCCAGGCTCTGTGGCTTAAAACTCACACCTGCGACCTAATGAGAATAGGACAATGTGGAATGGGAGAGGTGAAGAGAAGAGGATAGAGAAAGACAGCGAGTGAACAATAGAGAGGCAGGACGTTAGTGAGAAACAGATATGGGTTATTAACTGTTGATGATAACATGTATAGTATTCTCAACTGGATTGGTCTGAGAAGTATTTCACGATGGGCAAAGCATTTTTATAAGCAAAATGAGAAATAGCGATGGACTGTTTTAAAAAATAATTAGAATAATAATAATACTGATTTGGGAAAACATAGAAAACATATTGAATGTTGAAGTGGGGAGATTAACGTCTCTGTATTGACTGACATGTATGGCATTCCCTTTTGAAAAAGCAATGTAATACACTGTAAAGTTATATGCAATCCAATGTAATATAAAGAAGATTATGATGATAATAAAAAAAAAAAAAACTCACACCTACGCATGTGCATGTGTGCCCAAAATCCCAAAAGGAGTATAAAGGAGAAGGGATTACAGTGTGACCATCTGCCCTGGTGGGTGATTACTCACTTTCTGTTTTTTTCTGTCTCTCTGGTGAGCGGAATTTCCCTATAGCAAAAATTTCTCTTAAAATAAACAAATAACTCCCCCCCCAAAAAAAAAAAAAACAGTTAGCTTGAAATGACTAGGTTGAATAGAATTGTCATTATGTATATTTTAATTTTAATGAGCACATATAATTAAACCAATTATGAAATAACCTGCTACACAATAGAATTTAGTTCATTTTATTATGAACATATTCTACTTTTCTTTTTCTTTTGACTTCATTTCGTCCTGTCAAAAGTTTCCTCCTCTTGTACTTCAAACCCACCCACCACCACCCACTCTCCACCATCTACTCTCCCACCTTACTGTCACCTATTTATACACATACTCTCCATCATCACATTTTCGAGTCTCTCAATTTTTGATGTAGCACTCAGTACTAACTGAGTGAGGATATACAATGTGTATCTTTCAAAGTCTGGCTCACTTTGTCTGATCTAAGATCTTTTGTATTCCAAAGGAAAAGGAGTTTTGAGTGCAGATGCCCAAGATAGAAAGAGAAATCAACCATGCTCTCTCAAAAGATAAACATCTATTTTCTGTATTTATTTTCTCCTGGTCCTTTGTTGACTGGATGCCACCCCACCTCAAGGGCAGATCTCCTCATAGTCAACTCAGACTCACATGTTAATCTCTTCCACATACATCCCATGAGCACACAGAGACTGATACTTTATTAGGTTTGTAAGTATTCCTTAGTTAGTCCATTCAAGCTGACACCTAAAACTAATCATCACCTGATGGCAGACCAGTATAGAATTCACCTCGTATCTTGTGTGTTGCTTTCTGATTTTGACTAGTCATTAGAAGGTTAAAGCTATGGAGGATTATTGCTTCCTCTTCCCTAGATTAGAGGTTTGATATATATATATATATTTATATGACACAATTTTGACCCATGAAACTTTAGAGGGAATCTCTGTTTCATGGATTCTAAAGACATTTTTCTCAATTTTTATAAGCCATACATCGCATTATCCTTAAACATTGGGAAAAGATGCAACAATGTTTATTCTATAGCAGTCCTGTAACAATCATGAGTGAGCTAGGATGAAGGCAAAAGCCTAAATTTAGCTGCATATAATGATAAAAAGAACTTGGGGCTTTGATGAATTAAACAAACAGGAAAGCATACATCTTTTGAACTTCTGAATAAATGAGACCATTGATCACCATGCTGTTTAGGATACGTTTTTAGTTGGAGTTTTTAGAAGAAAACCTCACTGACAGAGCCATGCATGCTACTGAGTGTATCTCTGAAAATAATAAATTGTATTTTAAATGTTCAAAGTGTTCTTTTTGTTTTACTGAATATTTCATAGATGATTTTAAAAACCTATTTTTTCTAGATAAACAGCCCATAGTAAATTGTATACTTGAAAGAGGAGGATACAATTTTCCATGAATAAATATTCAAGATCACCCATACCTGACAGAAGGTAACCAGGCTGTTAGTAGCAGTAGCCATTCCTATTACATGTCCTATAATTATTACATAAGATTTTCCAAATTTTTATACACCATTTTAATGTATAGAATAACTCTCTGCATGTTTATATCATTTGCACCTAGTTTTGCTTAGCGTAACTCTTACGTATGCAATGCAATAAACAATGGGTATTTATTAAGTATTCCTATCGTAGAAGAAATGATGTGCACAGTTATAAAAGATATTCACTGACCTGTTTCCAAGACACCATTTCATTAATCTTCACCATCCTTATAAATAGGATTCATCCATTATACTAAGATTTCCACAACGAAACGTATAAAATTTCAGGCAGGTTTTAACCTCAGAAGCGTGAATAAGACCCCTCAGTCCTTCTCAGTCTATGCTATCAGAATTCTTTATAGCCTGTACCTCTTTTTAAGAAAGTCTCATGTTCAGTCCCCATGGACCAGACAGACCACCAAACAAGACATGTTATTCTTGTATAACATGGGAAGTTTTCCCAAAAGATAATAAATAATAATTTTAGTTTAATTCTGATAATCTGGATATGTACCTAACTTTGTTAATTTTCCCAAATCTGGAGGCTTTTTGTTCCAGGAATAAAACTAAATTTCTGTTTTATAAACCTGGGTCAAAGTTCCATATTAATAACTTCTATTTTTCTGTGGTTGTAGGTTCTCATATGTCCTAACAATTCCCCAATGCCTAGGAACCTGAATCTTGCCCTTGAAACCCAGCTTTGAGAAGAGGACCCCTGCAGAAGCTGTCCCCCCGCAGCCTTTGTCATGATATTGTTATGGTCCAGCTCTTCCCCTATTATTCTATTGAATTTTCCCAATGCCAAATATTTTTCTAGGTAAACAGTATAATTGCCTGTTTTTGTAATCTCCAGTATTCTGCTATGTAGTTATAGTATCTTGAAGTGCAAATAATCTAAACTTCAATCCAATTAAATGATTGGTTAGTGTGTGTGCAGCATAGCAGCTGGGTCAGATTGGTTTGTTCCAGCAGTGTATCTAATTTCTTAACTCCTGATGACTATACTGACTCGTTAGGCTAATGTTTCCTTTCCCTATTGTGTCACACAATGCGATACACTATTTTAATCTATGTTTTCTCAATGTATTTAATTATGCACAACCCACTGTTGATTTTTTTCCATAAAAATTTAATTTCTAATTTTCTTTTTCTTTTACATTTTTATAGATTTGTGCTATAGCGTGTGTGCACTCACTGGAAGAAACAGAGAGAGAAAGAAAGTGATAAGTCATTCCCTAGAAGGGATAGCCATGACACGATCCCTCTCCTCCATTTTCCTCTAAGGATTTTGGGCACACATTACATGCACCTGGCATGCTTTTCAAGCCCCTAGGTCCAAGACTTGAACCACAGCGTCAGCTACAGGGGATCCAGCATCCCAACCACCATGCCACCTGATGATTCTTCTAATTTTTATTTTAAAAGAAAAAATATTGAAATAAATGTAAATAAATGTGAAGTAATAGTCAATATAGAAAGCAACATGCTAAACAAGATATTGAGAAATTTATTAAAATTAAACTTGTCTATAAATGATTTAAAACAGAAACATCTATTATATAATTCATGAATATAAGTAACTAGATACTATTATATTGACAAGATAGTCCAAAAACTTGTGTATATATTTGCATATGTATATACGTTTATATTTATATAGGCATAAATATGTGTGTACATTTATACATGTGAGCGTGTATTAGATTTTAGAAAGGCCATTTAAGATTTTAAACTATAAGAATCTTAACTGTCAATAAATACATGTTAAAAAATCAAAATTCTCCAAAAGGCTAGTTAGTTTTGATAGTAGACCATTCCAGTATTCTGATGTTTTATGTATTTTTCATAAAACACTAACTTATTCTCATAAATAATAGTTCCTCCAGGATATATTAATTATATCATATTTGTAGTAAAAATAGCATGAGTGGTATTACATTGGCTTGTTTAATGCAGGCTGCTATGTCTAATAGCTAAATGTATATCATACTGACAAAAAAAATTAAAAATATTATGACTTTAAACCAAATCTGACAAGTCGGAAGTCCTGATCTGATTTTCTAACCCTCAAAAGTTTCTTTTTCAGCATCTTTCATGTATCATCTGCAATGCATGTTAAATATTTAATCATTGAGAACTATTTATACTTTTATTTAATCCTCAAACATAAAGATGATGTATTAGGATTCTCCAGAGAAACAGAAGCAATAAGAAATATAGAGATATATATGACGAGATATATTATGGGAATTGGCTCATGCAATTATGAAGGCTTAAAAGTTCCACAATCTGCCATCTGTGAGTTGGAAAACCAGAAAAACTAATTAAGTGGTTCAGTCTGCATTCCAAAGCCTGAGAACTAAAGAAGTTCCAGGTATCTGAGTCTGAAGCTTCGAGAAGAGAAACTGATGTCCAAGGATAGAAGAAAATGGCTGTCTCAACTCAAGGCAGAGACTGAGTTAGCCTTTTCTTGGTCTTTTTGTTCTATCCAGGTCCTCAGAGAAATAGATGGTGCCTGACCTCATTGAAGAGGACAGATCTTTACTCAGTCTGGTGATTTAAATGCTAATCTCTTCTGGCAATACCCTCAAGGACACACCCAGAAATGCTGTGTCAACAGCTTTTCCACCATTCCTTAACAAAATATTTCACCATCTTAACTGGCATCGCTAAGTAATGTTACCTATAGTGCTTCTATGGATTTAAACTCCATTTAAAACTGTTCTTTCATTCAGCTTTCTATGGTTCTCCCTGTGCCATCACCGCCCATTCATTCTTCCACCAACTCTACAAAGGCTTTCACTCTACCACATTTTCAAAAACTCTCACTTAAGGGTTTTATCTGACTGCTATATCTCGAAAGCCCATGTAATTTCTCTCTGTAGAATTCATACACTTGACCTCTCTTTCTTCATGAAACATTATCTTCCTTCTAATTCTGTACCACCACTCTCTCCTGGGGCAACTTGTACACCTTACCCTGTCTCCTTTCAGGCTCAGTCTCCCATAGATCTTCAAATCTTTGTCCTAGGACCTTTCTCTTCTCACTACTTATCCTTGAAGCCCCAGATTTCAACATTTCTCTCATTAAAGATGACACAAATGTATCTATGAAGCCAAAACCTCTACATCACATTCTTCACTCATATTCATTCCCAATTCATATTTCTTTTCAGATATTTTAGGACAAATAAAATTTTAAATATACAAAATCAAATTGCTGACTTGTTAAAAAAAAATGACTTCACCCATACTGATTTTCCCACTCTCTACTCCAAAAGAGAAATCCTGAGTCTCTTCCAATATTTCTATCTCAGTGAATTTGCAGAATCATTCAAGTAAAAAAATTTAGAAGTATTATTTGACTTTTCTTTCTATATAAACCCCCCGATATCTAATTCATCACCAAGTTCTGAAGCCTTTTCTTATCTCTCCAAAACACTACCTACTTTATCACCTGTCATCTCTCACCTCTCTACGACAGTCACTTTGGCCATCTTTTAATTTTTCTTTCCAGAATATCTTCATCCATTCTGCTCACTCTGAAAGCAGCACTGTCTCTTATTCCTTTTTATTAACTCTTTTTTTTTTAGAAGTTTTTACCTTAAGGTGAGTGTGCCCGCACCATAGAGACAGAGACAGTAAGAGAGAAAATAAGAAATCATACCCCAGAGGTGATTGCCATGCTAATCCCTTCTCCTTCCTTCTCCTCCCAGGATCTTGTGCATGTAAGCACAGACGCCCAGCATAAGTGTGAAGCCACTGGGTCTGGGACTTGAGCTGTGGTTGGCCATGTGGGAGACATAAACGCTACACCATCTGTTGGCCCCTCCTATTCTTTGTGTTGGGTCATGACTCACGTTTGCACAGAAAAACACAGAAAAATACATCATGACTTTCCCAACCATCAAATAGGTAAAGGTTTAACTAGATAATAATCTTGTTCTCCTATTTTAGGCTTTAGTTCAATTGAATCTTTCAAAAGGAAACATGACTGACTTTCTTAATATGATAAATGTTCTATTACATGTTTAAATATAATAGAAACTGGACTACACTTTAATAAGGGTTAAAGGTTGCACCTTTATGTGAATTTGTGTGAATATGTGATAAATGCCTATATTTTCCACAAGGCTGAAATTCACCTTAGGGCAGAGTTCTAGTCTGTTTTTTTACACTATCCAACCCATTTCAAGGAACCAAAACTAGTAAGTGCTCAGTAAACATTTAATCTAAGCGTATTGGCTGTAGTCTTTATATTTCTTTATACATTCCCCTCCTTAACCATAAAAATGCTTATCAGAAGAGTAATTCATATGTTTGATATAAAATTTTCCTATGACTTGGAAGAATTTGTGGAAAACATGATTGTTTTCTCTGCTAATTATGAATCAGTAATTAACACCAGGAAAAACTAGAAAGAAATAATAGTGGCAATGGGATCAAAATTTGACAAGAGAAAAATCAAATATCAGAGATTATAAAACAAAATAAAAATGATCTATTTGGTTATTGATGATAATTTCTTACACACCACTCTCATAGGATTCTGGATCTTGTCCCCTAGAAAAATAGTAAGTTTAAATTGCTTCACAGGATATAAGAATGCCTAGAATGAAAAGAAAATGTGGTAAAAAGAATATTTTAGAGTACTATTTTTCCACTTCTGATTATTACTTATAACTGCATGTGTATTTAGCTATCACTGCATTTTATAATTCCATATAAAATACCTTTTTATTATCTTTATATTAATTCCACATAGATAGCAAAAGTATTTGGCATCAATTAATTAGAGGTCTAATTGAAATTGTAAAGAAATAAGGTTTCTTATCCTATGAAAACAGCCAAAGCAAATTATTTTAATTGCATAGTTGCATAAAATCAGTCTGTCATCTGTTCTATTTCTCAATATTACTTAGAGATGCACCACTTATGAATATTTAAAAGGAAATACTGCTTTAATTTGTACTATTGTAGATAAAAATAAATAAAAGTATTTCACTTGCAAATATTCATCTAAATAATTTTAGAGAATCATCTTTTTTAAAAGCAAATCCATGACAGCTCTCACGCATACATATCTTTAGGATCAATATACTACATTAATTAGAATCTGAAATTTAAAGCATATCCTTCAAAGTATTTATCCTTTGATGACTTATTATATAATATGGTTTATGGAGTAGGATTCTATAATTGATTATCAAATTCATATTGTAAACCATCATTTTCAATTATAGTAAATAATACACAGTGTATGTTAGATTTCTCAGCTCCAGGGAAGCAACACAGAACCTTTCAAATATATCTAGATTTAGCATATCAATATTTGTACCATGTGTTGAAACTTTGGTTTTGCAGTAAAGTAAGGTTGAAATTATGTAAACTAATTTCACATATGTCCAGAAATATGTTGGATTTGTACTGACCTTTCATTTTATGAGAAGTATATTTAATGTTGTGGGATTTTTTACAATAAAAAAGCTAAGGAATAAACAAAATATGTGTTGTGTTTTGAGACACACAATTGCACATATATAATAGGAGTGAAATTGAAACTTGGAATTTGTTGTATGGTATGCTGAATCTCAGATAAATTGGAAGTTTAACCATGAAACAACTTTTGTTCTAGAAATTGCTGATCTGGAAGTAAAAGGAAAATAATATGAAATTAATCTTTTATTTTCTATTATTCTTAGAGAAGTTTCTTATCCTTTTAAAAATCTTATTATTCTAGTATCTAATTTATAATTCATCAGTTATATTTAATCTTTTAAGTTAGCTCCTATGAATAATTTTATCTATTTTATTTTTTATTTTTTTGGAGAGGTTTTTGCCATAGGGCACGTGCGCTCACCAGACAGACAGAGAGAGACAGAGAGATAGAAAGCGAGAAATCACCCCCCAGGGGGCATGGCCATGCTGCAATCCCTTCTCTTCCATTCTCCTCTTGAGATCTTAGTCACGCATGCACACACACCCGGCGTGAGTTTTAAGCCACCAGGTCCGACGCAAACCGCGGTCAACTACATGGGAGTCCAGCAACATAGCCATTACGTCAGCTGCTGGTCCCCAATAAGGTTATCTATTAAGCAATAAAATAAATATGCTATAAACTTATATATCACTGCATTTATAGGTTGCTTTACATCAGCAGTTTCCTTTTTTCATTTTGGTTTTTGCTATAGGGCATGTGCATTGGCCAGAGAAAGGCAGAGATGGAAACTGAGAAATTGCTACCAGAGTGGGGGAATTGGCCAGGTCACAATCCCTTCTCCTACAATTTCTTCTGGGAATTTTGGACAAGTACACATGTGGGCTGGCATGGTAATTATAATTTTTTATTTTTGAGAAATTTTTGCTATAGGGCTTGTACTCCCCAGAAAGACAAAGAGACAGAAAACAAGAAATCACCCTCCGGGGGGATGGTCTTGCCACAATCCTTTCTCCTCCATTTTCCTCTAAGGATTTTGGGCATGCTCATAGATTCCCTGGCAAGAGTTTAAACTCCTGTTTCTGGGCCTCAGTCTGTTACAGGGGAGTCCAGCTATGTAACCACTACGCCATCTGCTGGTCGCGCACTGGCATGATTTTCAAGCGACCATATTATCAGGCGTTTGAGCTGTGGTTTGTCATGTCAGAATCCAAAGCCTTAACCACCACTTCACCTGCTGGACCCAACATCAGCAATTTTCTAAGGGCTTCTTATGATCCCCTGAAGGACCCTAGGAACCACATCAGCAGGTCCATGAGATCAGAATTTCATTCACACTAAGATGCAATTTTCCTTTTTTTTTCTGTGTTGATACTTTCAGTGAAGCTGCAAAACAGTGGTGGGTAAAATTTATGATTGTAAAGGCAGTGGAACTAAATTGCACTAGCAGTGCAATTATTCAACTCCATACACAAAAGAGGAGAGCATGAGAAAAGTGCACCAAAAAAATGAAAAATTTATTTTATTGTGTAACATTCTTGGTAAAGTTGTAAATATAACCCATTTTACTAAATCACAATCTTTATGTGTGTGATAAAATGGGAGAAATACATAAAGTGCTTTTTCTGTGATGTATGATGATTCCTTCCAGGAAGAGCATTTGTGGTTTTTCTTTGGGTTGATAGATCAACTAATTCTATTTTTATGAAAAACAATTTTTTCTTGAGATGACAGCTAATAGAAACACTATAGTTATTCTGATTTTGATAGTTATAAGAATTTTCCTTAGAATAAACTGTGGCTTCCAGTTTGAAGCAAACTTGCCATTTTTAAATTAATGATAATGTTCAAGTTTGTATGTGAAAATTGTAATTTTGGAAAAGTTCTATCTATAATCATGATATTAACAGCTTCTCAACACTTAAAGCTGCCTCCGATGAGTTAAGTGATAGTACCATTTACTGTTATAGAAATAATAGAAAATATTATTAATAGTATTAAAAAATATTTTAGGGTGGAATCTGTCAAAATTTGAAATGTCTGTATGTGAAAATAAGCAAACAGTTTCCAATCTCCAAATGACCAATAAAACACATTTGTATATAGGTAATAACATAGTTTAAAAAAATAACTTAGATCAATGAATTTATTTGAATATAATAGAGGTAAACAGGTTCAGATGATTCCAAATTCCATGTTGCAGGTACACTTTAAGAAATTTTGGTATATTGTCAAACAATTTCCACAATTATTTGAAAAAAGGCTAATCTTTTTAACTACAAATTTGTATGTGGTGGAGTCTCTTTATGTCATACCATAACAAAAACAACATATCTTAGCAGAATGAGTGCTGAAGCAGATAGCAGAAAAATAGAACTCCTTTATTAAATATTAAAGAACATTCATGAAAGTATAAAAAAACAATTGTGTTCTTTGCAATAACTTCTTTTTCTGATTTTGGAAAAATATTTATTATATATATATTTCATATATACATATATACTTGTATTTAAATATAGATTGATTAGGTCTCTCTCTAAAAAAAAAAAAAAATACTGGGTTTATCTGTGTGTGTATGCCCCACATCCTGAGAGGATAATGGAAGACGAGAGATCAAGGCATAGCCATCTTCCCTGGGTGATCGTTTCTCACTTTCTGTCTCTCTTTGTCTCTCTCTCGTAAGCACATATCTTTTAACAAATCAAAAGAAAGATACAATCCTAATTTCACTAATTTTAGTAATAATTTTTTTATAGTTGGCAAAATATTTGGAGCATTCTTTCCAGCTTAAAATCTACCTTAAATAATTCTTATGTTCTACCTTCTTCCTCCCAGTAAAAAATGAAATAAGTATGCCTAGTTTAATAAATACTTTTTATTTTTCTTCTTTGAGTTCATTTAAGCTGTTTTATCTTCATTTTGCCACTGAGAAAACTAGATCACCTTGACAACTGTTGTCACCACACCAATGAAACGTGATGTTTTCGGCTAGACTATGCAAGGTGTAAACTGCAAAAAACATGTTTTGTACTTCTGAAGGTTTCTGGTAGCAAACAGACCAGGGTTTTCTTCAGTTACTCAAAGACACAAACTCAATCCCATCTTCCCCATATATTGGCTTTGATTCCAAGGCTTGATGCTCCATTTTGCAACATGGAGACTTTAGCGCTAACATCGTGTGGTGGCAAACAGCCCATATCCACCCTTAGATCTACAATCAGTAAAAATGGATGAGATCTGTTACAATTGACTTCTGAGCTAAGTACAGTGCAGTTCAATGAAAACCTAGTTTTCTTAGAAAATAATATTGGACAATGCCAGAAAGTACTCAATTATTATGGGATCTTTTTTTCGATAAGACTGTGAATATCTTTCAATTGTTTGGCATTTCTAAATTATGATTTCTGGTTTATATGTATTTGATATACATCTTTGTGGGGTATGGTATAGTTTTTGAAAGCATGCCTATAGTGTCTTTTCATCAAAATCACGATATAATGGACATATTCACCTTCTACAGCATTGAACATTATATTATGTAGTATTTCAAATAATTCTACTAGTATGATTTTTTTAAGACATGTATTAAACTGTCCAGGTTATCACCCTGCCAGGGTATGCTATCTTATAGTTGCTTCCCCTTATTTATATGCATTTTTGTGTCCATTAAACAATTTCTCACAACCTTTTCCAATCTCCACTCCAAGAAGCTTGATACCTACTTTATACTCCATATTTCAAGTCCTTTAGTTTCTGCCACAGAGTGTAGATATTTGGTATATATTAATCTGGGACAGTTTTACTGTAGTCATAAACAATTGGAATTTTCAGGATCAATAACTATTGAACCGTTAAAATGTACAGAATTTCCATGTTCATGTTATGCAAAATTTTCTCATGCTCTTTCTTTTAGTAACAATAAAGCAGAAGATACCATGAAATATTGGGTCATCAGAAAAGCCATGATACATTTTTGCACAGAAAAAAAATCATGACTTTTCTGACAATCTAATAATTAGACTCCTAAGAATTTAAAAATAACCCTACAGAAGTCCTTGGATATTCTTCACTCATCATTTTAGAGAGATTTTCCAAGAGCTGGAGTTGCTGCAATAATCTATTCTAAGCTCTATGGAACTTAGATTTTGATCCTCACACTTGTCTTTTAATTTGTATTATTTTGTTTATTGTTCTATATATATATAATCCTTTCTTAAAGAATTATTTAATTGAATTTTATTCATCATCATTATTATTTTTTTGAGTTTAACCACAGTGCAACAGAGAGAGAGAGAGAAAACAAGTCGCCAAATCCAGAACTTGAACCATAGTTGGCGATGTGGGAGTCTGGTGCATTAATCACCACACCAACTGCTGGCCCAGTTCTACATATATTTCAAGGTATCTAGAAAAATTTAGCTCATCATTGACAGTCACCAAATGTTATAAAATGAATAAAGTACACTGTTCTAATTCACCATGAAGTCTTTCTCAAATTTTGTAGATAGTAGATGTAGACAATCTATGGAGTAAAAGAACTATATTTTTTTGTTGCTGTTTTCATTTACAAATGATGTTTTTCCATATATTATTTATTGCTACATAGTTAAAGTAAAATAAACAATTTATAAATACAATATTATATTTGTGAATACATTATTCTTCTGATTATTTTTTGATCTTACATAATATTTCTAATTTATAATACTGTAATTTACTTTCTAATTTGTTGTAATTTCCAGAAGAGTTTAAGAAATCAGAAGATGATTTTACTTCTGTATGATTATCATCTAGAAAAGATCGTCTGAAATTGATCAGTGTATTCTTGAGATTATGAGATGATAGAAGATGCGATCTTACAGTACATTAAGAATACATTGGTGGGAACCAGCAGTTAGCGTAATGGCTATGTCTCTGGACTCCCACGTAGTCGACTGGGGTTCGTGTCCCGGACCCGGTGGCTTAAAACTCACGCCGGGCGCGTGTGCGTGCGTGCCCAAGATCCCGAGAGGAGAATGGAGGAGAAGGGATTGAGGCGTGACCATCCCCCCTAGGGGGTGATTTCTCGCTTTCTGTCTCTATGTCTCTCTCTGTCTGTCTGGCGAGCGCACGTGCCCTATAGTGAAAAACCTCTCAAAAAAAAAAAAAAGAATACATTGGTTATGGGAAGAGACAGGCTTCGAGGTTAAATAGAACCCTGATTTCACCTGAGGTCAAATAGTCTCCTGGTTTCAACCGAGCAGTAGTGGGGAATGGGGGCGATCCTGAGATACTGTATTATTATCTAAAAATATAACAATTATATTTACCTGCTTTTATTTTGAGAAATGAGAATTAAGTAAAGTGCCTACTATATAGTTTAAATATTGTTTTTGTTTAATCATAAGTTAAAGACTAGAAGGTGCCCCTTTCTCAATTCATTCTATGCTTATCAATGTGTAGGCTACAAAAATCAGAGTGAACCTAATATCTGAAGCTTTAAAGCTTGAAGAAATATTGGAAAGCTGCAGCAATTCCAACATGGGCTTACCCATGTTGACTTTTCATATAATCATTCAGCTATATATCTTTTGATTTATTCATCTGCTCAACAAATATTTACAAAACACTTCTATGGTAAAGTCCATCTAGATAGTCACTAAAACTTTTTTTTCCTCCTTGGAGAAAGAGCACTTGGAGTCCATTTCTCAACCTTCCCTATAGTTAGCTGTGGTCACGTGACGAAGTTACGACCAAGAAATCTTGGCAGGTGTAATGTACACTACTTCATGTTTGTCAGGACAATCACTACCACATAATTCTCACTATAGACTTCCTCTGTCTGGTGATTGGATGTCAACTCTAAGACACATGGTGGAGATGGCATTTTCTTGGTCAGCCAGGCTCTAAATAACAGTGTGTATTAGAAAACGCTGAACATCTATAAATGAGAAATAGACTTTTAAAAAGCTGCTCACAGATTGGATAGTCACAGCAGCTGTCATTGTTTAACAAAATAATACTTCCCTGTTCTTTACAACTTCTCTTCTTGTCCCAGTGGTGAACAAAAGAAATAGCAGATTTTATTGAGAAAGAAAAAATATGTCACATGTAAAATGACGAAGAGTAATTTCATAGAGTCATAGAAAAAGACATTAGATATATGCATAAAATGCTATGATAGAAGTATTTTGTGGAGAAAGGTGAGAAGCATGACTCCTTAACAAGGGCTGTGGAAAACGGAAATATTTAGAAAAGACTTCCAAAATGAGACAATGACTGACACATTTTCTAAAACTATTTGACATGAGGAGAAATGAGTATCCTATATAGAGAAAGTGGCATAGAAAAAGGTAGAAGACAACTATATATACAAACATATATGCACACTCATATATGGGCAGGGGAGCTCTTTAAAAGTTCCTGTAAGGGCAAGCCGGTAGCTTCTGCTACATGGCTTACTGTGAGGATGAGTCCTGAACCCTGTGGCTTAAAAACACACTGGGCATGTGTGCCCAAAATTCCTAGAGAAGAATGGAGGACAAGGGAATGCAGGATGTCCATTCTCTCTGAGAGGTGACTTCTCACTTTTCTCTCTCTCTCTCTGTCTTTCTCAGATGAGTATGTGCATGTTATAGCAAATATTTTAAAAATGTGCATCATAGAAAATATATATTATGAAAATGCTATTCATGGATTTTATATTGTTCGTATAAAAATATATTTGTATGTCATTCCCATTTTTCTGTAAACTTTTGAAGTCCCTCATACAGTTTATATATATATATATATTTGTATAGCCTGGTATTGGTATTAATGAATGATTGTCAACTTCTCAGATGTCAGTGATACTACAGCATCCTAAAGAGAGAAAGCCATGGCTTTGGTGTGTTTATCTGGGCTTTGGGATAATTTAAGCAAATCCATTTCTTTCTCTCCACTTTTTTTAAATTTATATTTGCCAAAAGGCAGTCACATTTTCCTGAGAGAAACACAGAGAAACAGAAGGAAGTAAGAAAACACCCCACAGGGGGGACAGTTGTGCCATAATCACTTCACCTCTATTTCTCCCTTCTTTCAGGATCTTAGACATGCACACCCAAGCATCCAGCATGGTTTTCAAGCCACTGGATCTGGAACTCAAACTGTGCAGTTGACCCTGTGAGATCCAGCCACCCTTATTGCTATGCCACCAGTTGGCCAGTTCCCATTTTCTTACCCTGTCTGTCACAGGCTTTTTGGTTAAAACTGTCCTTTGGCTCCTGCCTTTTTTTATTGAGGTAAATTTCTCATAGTAACCAATATAATGTGTAAATTTCTAATAATCTTCAGTCCTTAACCAGATATTCTCTGGCTTTCAAGGGCAAGATGACAAGTTTATTCTAGAGTGAGAACATCTGAGCTCAAGTTCTTTCTCACTAGTACTATTGGGACAATTTTAAAGTAAATCTGAATCTTACTGTTCTCAGTTGACTTATTAGAAAATAGGCTCTATACTTTGTCATCTCTAGCTTTTTCCATATTATAATAATCCTGGGAGCAGAAATTGCATTCTTCTTTGGGGTTCTTGTATAGATCTTACTATTATTCCTCTCTCCCAGCAAGCCATCATTGTGGCTGAGTGGATGAGCTGAGCTCCATGTTTTGTTGCACAGGGAGACCTTCTTCCTTTCTCCTTCCTAATCTTGCTTTATTACAAGGTATGTTTACTGGCTACCCCAATACACCACCTCAGAACCTTTAATACAGAAATAATAAAAAGGATCAAACCATTGACAAAACATAAGATGTCCAAGTGAATTTTAACAACCAAACATGACCTGGGAAAAGGATAGATTTATCTTTCACTTCTTCAGCAGTTCTGTTAGGTGTGTGTGTGTGTGTATGTGTGTGTGTGTGTGTGTATGTTGGATTGTGGGGGTAGGGATTGAAATGCAAATCTATATCTACAAAATTTTTACAAACTCCATTATCATTGTAGTAATACATTTATGCTCAACAATCCAATTTAAAAATATATAGAAATCTCATATTAGAAAAGCACTTTAGTGTTTTTATATGGTTTGTTTCTCACAGCAGAACATTTTAAATTAAAAATATATATGTCATATAACCCTTTAATAATACAGTGCATTTGAACTCTGCTTATAGAGTTTCCTGTTTCAGCCAAGCACCTGGGTGGGAAAAAACAGATATGATTATGGTTAATTCCTTAGCATTCATCATCTTTTATGCAATTTCACATTCTAATATCAACTCTCTATTTCCCTTAATGGTTATCCTACAATGCATATTAAATCAATGAATGATTACATGCATGGGTGGTATAAATGATGTATTCTACCTAATTCAAAATCTAATAACCAAAAGTAGTTTCCATGTGAATTTTTTTAAAGATAGATTTAGACATAACATGGCATCATGTTTAGTGCTCATTGGAGAATAAATGGTTTTCTGAAGCATCGTAAAACAACTATTTTTGCTAAACCCTGCTAATTTTTTAAATCAAATTATGGAATAAATGCAACTATTATTTGAGGTTAGAACTAAATTGAGAAAACAAATTGGAGAATTGAGATAATTATGTGGGTATTTCAGTTGCAAAGCTTTATTTGGTATAAATTATAAATTATCTTTACTGCTTTTCTGTAGTTGTCAGAACTTAATTGTTCAATTTTATTTTTTTTCAAACAAATATCAGCCTTATGAATACATGGTTGTATATAATAAAATAAATTTTTGTTTCAATAACTTTTACTGCATAGGTCTATCCCACCACCATTCATTATGACAATAATAATAATTTTATTGTAATAATACTGATAACTATAATAATCATAATATATAGTGTTGGGCCAGCCCCATAGTCTTACGGTCCTAGGGCCAATAGAATACAATAGAAGTAATGATGTATTTGTATTATTTTGAATAACTTTGTTTATAAGACTGTGTGCTATCCAGAGAGAGAAAAAGAAAGGCAAAAGTGAGAAAACACATGCTCTCCCCACCCCCTCAGGAAATGGCAATGCTGCAATCCATTCTTCTCCATTTGCCTCTTTGGATTTTGGATGCACACACATACATACACACACATCTGGTGTGTTTTCAAAGCCACTGTGTCCAAGACAAACTGCAGAGTTGGCCATGTGGGATCCAAGTTCCTTAGCCACCACACTATGGACTAGGCCCAATTTCTACTATTGAATCCTTGTGTCTGGGCAGTATAACCCTGAATTCTGCAGTTAAACATGTAGGGTAATCTTCTTTAATATTTTTCAGATCATTTGTTTTATTGAGAGAGAGAGAGAGAAATAGATACTCTCCATAGGCAATCCTCATGCCACAATCCCCTCAGTACAACTTGGAAAGTACAGATGATACACCTGTATTACAAAGTATGAATGATGACAGCAGAAATTGTGGCAGCTACAGTGACAGCAGATGATGGCAGAGTTTAACTGACTTTGTAACTGTTCGGTCTGAGGTCCCTATAGAGGAGCAAAACTGTACTAGATAAGTGCCTGTTAAATGGAATTATTGTGAAAACTGTGCTTCTCTTCATTTGTTTCAGCAATATAGTCTAGAAATTATTTTCTTTATCCTTTAAGTAGAAAGTAAGTGGAAAGGATATGTATATATTCTAAATATTCCACCTAATTTACTTCAAATTAAATCCTACTATATTGTCAAAATAAAGAAATGTAAAAACTCCCGAAAGCATTTACTGCAGAAAAATAAAAATTATAAACTAGTCCTCTAAATTCTCAGAAGGTAACATTTCCATATGTGGTTGGCTATTGTATAAAGGGAAGAGGCTACTCAGTGTTAAGTGTTGTTTTCTAAGTTAATAATCAATTTATTAAAGTTATATATAAAATAATTTGTTGTTTTCAGCTTTGACATATATATTCTTTTTTAAAAAATATAGTACTTAAACGTACTTTTAAAAAAATGTGTTTCAGATAAGATAGTACTTAACAAATCCTCAAATATATTAACAATAGTATTCTTTTTATATCCGGTTTTATTTTTTTAAATGTTACTAAATTCATTATTAATGATAACATGAAAGGCTTAATGACTTAAATGATAACGTGTCTTATTGTGAAAAGCAGAATTACTTTGTAATTAGAAACATAAACTGAAATTAGAGTGCCTGGATTCAAATCCTAATTTAGTTGTTTTATGTGTGCCATTAAAAAGACTTGTAACAGAAACCAGTAAATAGCATAATGGTTACATCATTGGACTCCCACATAGTCAACCGCAGTTCAAGTCCCAGACGTAGCAGCTTTAGACACACCAGGCGCATGTGCATGTGTGCTCAAGATGCCAAGAGGAGAATGGAGGAGAAGGAATTGTGGTGTGGCCATGCCTCCCCAGGGGGTGATTTCTTCCTTTCTATCTCTGTGTTTCTGATGAGCTCACATGTCCTCTAGCAAAAACATTTCTCTAAAAAATAAATAAATAAATAAATAAAACTTATAACTTTCTCTGGGACAGTTTTTATACTTATAAAACATATAGGTTTACATTTACATATAAAACGAATAAAAATATATTTCAGAAGTTTTTGAATAGACTAAATGAAAAGGCTAAGATAAAATTATCTTATTACCTAAATATGACTTTTACACAGTAAACAAACAAATATAATTAAGTCTAAATTCTCTTATTAAATATTCTAGTTCTATTCATGATAATTTTATGCCTGCCAGAAGGTTACGACTGGTATTTTTTTTTCTATCGACTGCGTAGTCTAATTAAGGGATATAAAATTAATCTGAATCCTTGTTACCAATTCATTGGATTCAATTAAACTACTTACTGCTTTCTTCTTTTCTTTTTTTATATTTTCTTGATATATATTATCCTTTAAAAATGTTTTAATATTTTATAAAGTGCATGCACTCACCAGAGAGAGATGGAAAGTGAGAAATCACCCCGTGGGGGTGTGGCAGCACCATAATCCCTTCTCCATTCTCCTGTTTGGACCTTGGGCATACATGCACATGCGCCTTCCCAGCATCTGGAGTTGGCCATGTGGGATTCACAGTCTCAACCACTACACTACCTGCTGCTCCACTGCTTCTTTCTATCCTAAAATAATTTTACATTTTATGTCTCATAAACTCATAAGTTTCATAATTATTTAAGAAATATATGATTACATTTTGCTAATCTCCTGATTTAATTGGCACAAATGTCATGCTTGTAAAGTCATCTAAAATAGAGAAATTAATGTTGAGCGTCAGAGTAGTTGTAATCAAGACATAGCCCTTTTAAAAAATTATTTTAGAGAGATTTTTGATACAGGGCACATGTGCTCACTGGATAGACAGAGAGACATACAGAAGACAGACAGTGAGAAATCACCCTCCCCTGGTGAGATGGCCACTCTGCAATCCCTTCTTCTCTATCTCCCCAGCCCCCAGATGTTGGGCACACATGCATGTGAGCCTGACTTGAGTGTTAAGCCACCAGATCCATGGATTGAACCAGGGTTGACTACATGGGAGTCCAGTGATGTAACCATTATGCCCTGTCTTTTAAATAGAATCATCAGATATTCATATGGAGAGAAGATTAAATAGGCAAAGGAATTAAAAAAGATATTGGTGGCATTAGAAAAGCTACAAGAAAGTGAAAAGTGAAGCAGGAGGGAAAAAATACTTTTTGGACACAAAATGGTAAGAATTTTCACTTGGTACTAATTCGCTTTGTGAAGGACAAACTTGAGAAAACTTTCCCAGAGACCATAGACAAGACAGAGAGATAAACATAATGCTAGATGGTTAATATGAAAAAACAGAATGATTATTAAACTTCGATATTTTCAATGGTTTTGACAATAGTTAGGGTTTTAGCTTCTAGTTAGGATGTATATAGGTACAAGAGAACATCATTATCCTACAAGAAACCAAATGTTATATCATTTTAGTTTAAAAATACAGCCGAGAATTGTTGATGTAAAGGGACCAGCCAGTGGTATGGTGGTTGGGACAGTGGACTCTCACATGGCTGACCATGGTTCATGTCCTGGACCTGGCGGTTTGTTTTCTCTCTCTCTGGTGAGCACATGTGCCCTACAGCAAATTAAATAATAATAATAAATAAAATTTTAAAAATAATTAATTAAGCAAATCAAGAAAATAATGAGTTCTTCATAGGAGAGATGAGATTCTTACTGGTGGACTGCAGTAAGAATATGACTTACATGGAGTAAAATAAATTGAAAAACTCACTGTTAACTGTTCCACATTGTGTTACATGAAAATGTTTATGACTTATTTCCAGTAACATCGAGTGTATATATAAGTTTTCAAAAAGTACCTGGAAAGAGGAAACTTTGAAAAAAAAAAAAAAGAAGAATGTATTTCAAACATTTTGGAACAAAATAAACTCTAATTCCATTTTCCCACAAACTTTTTGGAGTCCCTTTGAAATTGTCAAAACCCGTCCAACAAAATACTTATGATCTGGTACATTACTCCTTGATAAACAAACAAACAAACAAACAAAAAACTTATTAATGTTTTGAAGTCTTCTGCAAGAGAAAATATCACACAAACAAGATAGAAAGACATATTGAAAAATATAAGGAAATGAGAGAAAAGTTTTTTTTTGAAGAGGTTTTTTATTTTTTTTTTATTTTTTCTCCTAGAGGGCACGTGCGCTCGCCAGACAGACAGAGAGAGAAAGAGAGACAGAAAGCGAGAAATTACCACCCAGGGGGGATGGCCACAATGCAATCCCTTCTCCTCCATTCTCCTCTTGGGATCTTGGGCACGCACGCACACGCACCTGGCGGGAGTTTAAGCCACCAGGTCCGGGACGCGAACTGCGACTACATGGGAGTCCAGCAGCATAACCATTACACTAACTGCTGGTCCCAAGAGAAAAATTTTAAAGATGTAATATACTAATAGTATGATAGTAGATACAGAATGAAAGAACAATAAACGGAGAAGTAATGATTGCATAAAGAGAAAAGCAAAGGCTTGTAAAAACAAATTGATAAAAGAAAATAAATACAATTAAAAACAAACATAAAATAGTATCAAAACAAAAAACAGTAAAGGTTAAATAAAAAGGCTAAGTTCTTTACTGTGAAATATAATATATATCTCCAGATTTAAAGCATTTTCTGAGGCATGTTTGCTGGATGAATGAAAGACATAAACCTAATCATGATCTGGCAATTGTCTCAAGTCCAAACAACAAATAAATGAGTATTACAAGGCTCCATAGTGTGCAAATATATTGCACTGAGTAAAAAGTAAGAATGTAACTGACTTTGCATTTATAACAGTTTCTTGATGTCAGAGAGGCAATGATGACAGACAATTAAACAAAAGGATTATAACTCAAGACATCTACACCCATCGTTCATCATACTACATTCCTTTATGAGAAAATGACAAATATATCTAAAGAGTACATAAAAACAGGTGGTAAATCAACTTTATAGTTTTTGAGTAAATTCTCCCAGATTACTTTATGCCTGAGTGTGATGGAAAATAATTTAGATTATACATCTTAACACAGGGAAAGTAAAGTATTTAAACATTTATGAGTAATGACATGTAAGTGACACCTCAATAAAGCTGATTTCATTTTTAAATTGTGAGTAATTATATATATAGTTTTTTTTTCTTTAATGTTTTTGCAGTAAGGCAATGTGTTCCCTGGAGAAAGACAAGCTCCCTCCAATGTGTTTTCAGGCTGTCAGTTTGGGGACTCCCAACTGTGGTCAATCATGTAGGAGTCCAGCACCTTATCCACCATGCCACCTGCTATCTTCCACATATAGTTATTTTTAAAGATAGTGTTCAATACATAGTTAATCTAAATTTATAACAGTACTTGAGCAGTGTTATTATAGTATAATAAACAATATTGTTATTAGCTATATAAAAACATAAGAAATTTTAACAACTAAGGGCTAACTGATGGCATGGTGGTTAAAGTGGCTAGATTCCACATGGCCAACTGTGTGATTCAAATCCTGTACTATGCTGCTTGAGAAATACACAGTTACAGGTGGGTACATGCCCAAAATCTCAAAAGAAGAAATGAAGAATTGCAGGAATTATAGGAATTACAGCTTGGCCACCCATCCTGAGGTGTTCCTTCTCACTTTTTCTTTGTCTCTCTCTGTCTCTCTACAGTAAGCATACATATCCTGTAGCAAATTAAAAAAATAAAAAGGAATTAACAACTAAGATAAATGTTCACAATTCCTCGATAGTAAATATTCAACATGATCTCAGTAGAGCTCAGTATCTTAGCAGTGAGTTATGAAGAAGTAATAGCATTCTAGTTATCATCTAGTGGGGATTTGGAAATTATAAAATACCAAACTAAAATACCTAGGTGAGGGAAAAAGAAACAAATAATTAAGTTAAATAGGACCATTAACAATAGTAAGAATAGTAAGTAAAAGTAGCTCCACGATGAAGCGGTAATCCACTGCTCAAGAGAATCTGGATCCCATAGGGGGATACCACAGTTTCAATGCCCAGCCTATAGTTGGTCTCACACATGCTAGCATCCAAGATCTGATGGGCAGGAGGACTAGAGGAAGGCCATCACAGCATGGCCAGACAGTGTAAAGGGTGTTCACTCTCACTCTCATCTCTCTTTTCTTCACTTGTGAGAGTCTCTTGTCTACCATATGAAAGAGGGATTTTGTTTACATATCTGCAGCTTAGTCTGTGACTTTGAAACATTCTCTCTATGGTAAAAAAGTGAGACTGTCTTTGTCTCTAGAGATGCTTACATATTATCCAATACACTACAAACTCAGATTTACTAAGTTTTCAAGGAAACACTCAAGTAAAAAGGAGATTGGGGAATAATTTATTTTCCTGTTATAAATTGAAAATAATCTTCGTTTACCCCTTATAATTTCACTTTTTCTTTTTTTTTTTTTTTTTAATTTCCTATAGGACACATGCAGTTGCCAGAGAGAGACAGAACAGGGTGGGGGAGGGGTGAGAAAGCACCTCTTACACACACACAAGGGGGGGGTGACCATGCCACAATCCTTTTTCCTCCATTCTTCTCTTGACAGTTTGAGCATGCTCACACACACACCCAGTATATTTTCCAAGGCATTGAGTCTGTAACTCAAGTCGCATAGATGGTCATGTGTGATCCAGCTGCCTTAACCACCACACCATCTATCTAACTGAGCATTTCAATTTTTTTAATGTATCCATTGCCATATTTACATTTCTGTAGGTGTCAAAACATAGATCAAATTCACAGCAGACTGCAAAGCAGTAGAAATCAAGTAATATAAACATGACAGCAAAGTAATCTAATTGAGTAGCAGTAAGCCCATTAAAATGCCACTTTTTCTGTGAGTACATTTCAATGTCTAGAAAACTTAAAATACCAAAGTCAAATATCTAGGTGAGGGAAAAAGAAACAAATAATTAAGTTAGATAAGCTTTAAGCACTTTGTGGAAATCACAGTTTGGCTTTCTTGAGAATCTGGCTTCATGGAGAAAAGCAAGAGTTTAGCTGGGGTTTTCTTTGACTTTGATGACAGTATTCAATAGCTCAGGAAGAACTTCTTGGTGGGGTGCCTTTCTTTCTTGGAACATTTGAATGTAGTTTCCTGTTTGTTTTTCTGGAAAACATCAACTAGTGGATCATTTTAGGCCCTTAAAGCTTCAAGTTTCTGAGTCTTTTTAGGGAACAGTGAAAGTTTCTTTAAGATAATTCATAATGTAATTTATAGATATTATCAGGAAGTGGGAAAATATTGATCACCCACCACGATGGATGATAAAAACCTTTCTGAATTATGGACACAAAGAGAGACAGGAAGACAGAGAAAGCTTATTTCTTCAATTCTAAAATTTTGGTTATGTTTCAAGTGCTAACACAGAAATAAAAATACTTACAACTAAGGGTTTTGAAGTGACCAAGTAAACGAGTGAGTCCAGAAAACATGGGAATGAAATTCTTGTTGGATTTAAATTCGAAGTAGACAAATGGTCAAACAAGACTAAAGTCAAAAAAGACTAAACACAACAGTAACAAAACTTATTCTATCATGTTACTCGACAAAGAATAGGTCTTTATAAACTATAATATTAATTCAGTCTATTTACAGAAATTATAAATTAGCAGGACCTTATTTTTAATGAGAAGTAATTAAAAAAAAATAAAATGAACAGAGTAGAAATTTAAAATTTGAGAAACAGTATCACCTGAATTCAACACTGCTTTGGATTCACCCCTAGAAACTAATAAAACATGCACTTAGTTCTGTATCACCCTATGAGGTGTACTTCTCTGGAGACAAAGAGTACCAGGATCTGACAGATAAAGTCCTTGGGTATCTTAATGGAAACCTCCAGAAGTCTTAAAAGATTATTTTATGTGTAAAATCATGAAAATGAACAAGTGTTAAACATTTTACTTTATTTATGTGATGTGAATGAACTCAAAAGATGTAAGCTATTCAAAGGAGAATTTAAACAGCACAAATTTCTATGGATCAAAGAAACTATTGAAATGAATTACATATTCATTTTCTTTTTTAAAATCACGTATCTCTATATTTCTAATACTTTTATAACTGGTTTTATTCCATTTAATTGACTTTTTGTCAAAGGATATTGCTTATAACTGGCTTTAGCTTATCCTTCGGACAAGATATTTTATTGGCATCATATCTTCAGTTAAAACCATATTATTATTCCCTAGGGCATGAATGATATATCTTGGTTTCTCCTCAGAGTACATCCCCAAATGGAGTGAACCTGCCACTCTGCTTAATCCCTTTTCTTAAGGAAAATACATACCAACCAAATCAAGCCTTATGTTCCTAGTGCTCCAAAGACACTTTATCCTGAGAACTGAATATGGCAACTTTTCGTTAGCAGAGCAGTTACAGGAATTTTCAGAGAAATTAGAAAGTGTGAACCTTTCTCAAAAGAACTATTAATACAAGAACCACAACATAGAAGAAACAAGTAGAAAGCTAGCCAGAAATTCAAACAGCATGTATTGATCTATCATCAGATGGAAAAGTAAGAACTTTCAGACGACACAGCAGAATAAGGAGTTCCAGTACTTGTCAAGAAAGGCAATGAAAGTCTCACCTGAGAAAATTTACTAAAACATACAGTTCAACAGTTCTGTCTCTAAGAATTCCCCAAACTGTCCATTTTGAGACATTTTCCAATTATTCCCCATTAAATGGTTTTGTCTTCTGTGAATTCCAGATTCCCTTTTTCCTCCAATGTCTACATCTTCTTTCTACAATCCCCCTTCTAAAATCCTGTCTGGCTACAATAGTAAAACACTCATATTCCTCTTCCTTTTGACTCTTCACTGGTTGGCCGAATTGGGTGTTACTTCTTTTAGTAATAACATTTGTCACTGTCAACCTTTGCTTTTTTCACTTACTTGAACTAGTAAGGTAGGCAAAGAGCTAAAAAGTGGACAAGGTGAGAGAATATTGTAATCTTCCCCTAGATTAAATCTATAAAATTTGAGAAAGGTTCAACATGACACTATTGAAAGTTTGTGTATCATTTTTTTTTAAAAAATAGGTCCCAGCCACAGTAGTATAGGCTTCAGACCCTGCTGTGTGTTACTGGAGACATACAGTAAGGCTCTGGATTCGTTTCTCAGACCCTGAATATGCCAAGCACATCAGTGGGGGAGTGCTCATAATCATGTCTGCCTGGAAACCTGTGGACAGAATTGTGAGGTGACAAGACCCTGTTGGGAATCCCTATCTCTCTTTCTTGCTCTCTATTATACCTCTGCCTCTCCCTCTCACTCCTTTCTCTCAGGAAATGAATGAATAAAACTTACAAAAAATTTTAAAGAAAAACTTAAAAATATGTAAAGGAAAATAAAAAAAGAATATTAGTGGGGAACTCATTTGATGTCTCAGTACAATGATGCACTCTTCTTGCTCATGTTCTGTGTAAGTGCTTAAATTATAGCTGTTTCACAATTTTTCTTGGTGGGTCGTATGCCTTCAGTAATACCTTCATGGTACAAGTTGATAGATAATTAACTTTTTATGATCATGGCATCTCAAAATGGGGTGGATTGTTTTTTAATCTCCCAAGATGCTTGCACTAATAATAAGTGAGCAAAGTCTGCTTCAAACAGAACATTCCTGTGACCTGAACAAGGAAAAATGAAAAATAAAAAAAGATTCAGAACTGATTACCATGTGGTTTCACAAGAAAATTATGCTTGGGAACCAGCAGTTAGCATAATGGCTATGTCGCTGGACTCCCACGTAGTCGACCGCAGTTGGCGTCCCAGACCCGGTGGCTTAGAACTCACGCCGGGCGCGTGTGCGTGCGTGCCCAAGATCCCAAGAGGAGAATGGAGGAGAAGGGATTGCGGCATGACCATCCCCCCGGGGGGTGATTTCTCGCTTTCTGTCTCTATGTCTCTGTCTGTCTGGCAAGCGCACGTGCCCTATAGCAAAAACCTCTCAAAAAAAAAAATATGCTCAAATTTTTACCATTAACTAAATAGTGATGAAACTGAGATTAGTGACTCATGGAAACCAGTGACGAAGCTGGACTTCCCACAGTGGGTAGAGTGTGTACAGTATAGGCTTGCAGACTGAAATCACTCTATAGAATACTTCCACCAATTAATGCAATTCCTCCTGGATCACAGAAAAGATGCTTTAAATTGATGATATTAGCTGAGAAATAAGACATATTTCCTCTAAATAGTTCAGGTCCAGGCACCAGTAGATGGCATAATGGTTATGTCAATTAACTCCCACATTGTGAACCACAGTTCGAGTCCCAGACCCTGCGGCTTCAAACTCACACCAGGCGCATGTGTGTGTGTGCTGAAAATCCCAAGAGGAGACTGGAGGAGGAGAAATTGTGGCATGGTCATGGCCACAGGGGGAGTGATTTCTTGCTTTCTGTCTCTCTCTGTCTCCTCTGTCTCTTTGGCAAGGACATGCACCCTATGCACTCCATAGCAAAAAGTCTCTGAGGAAAAAAAAAAAAAAGAGTTCAGGTTTTCCATGTTGTCTCTGGTAGCTTCTGAATTGAATCAGGTTCTCTAGTAAATCCAAATGGAAAGAGCTTGCTTTCCTTGCATTTTGGCAAGAGAAATGCAGAGTTATATGGCACTGTGTTTTTCTTTCGCATGGAGCATATATAGTTGAAGTCCGTTTTTGTTTATCTTTTTAAAGTGAATAGTGCTACGAGTCACCATCCTGACGTATTTATACATGAACACTGTCTTTTAACAGGTTCTCATTTATCCTCTGCTCCAGTGGTTTTTATTATTTCTGTTTCTCTAGCTATGTGGTGTGTGAAATGAATCTTGTAGGCGGACTCTAAGCTAGGGTATGTAACATATAATCCAATGTCCTCAAACCGAGTTAGTGATTTATCACTGCTAAAAAACTTCAACCCACATCCTGCCTTGCAGGCAAGTTTCTCAAGAAAAGGAACTTCCTATGTGAAAGATCCTTTCCTTTCTATTCCAGAACGCAGCCTCAAGCAAAGACACCAGAAGAATGAAATAAGGAATAGAGCAGGGTTTCAACCTAAAAATGGGGAAAGCCCTTTTAATTCTTATACTTACTTTTCCACACTTTCAACATTTCCTTTTGGCTAAAGAGTTCCTTTTTACAAGTTCTTTTTAGAGTGATATTCATGCTTTAGACACCAGTAATTTTTTTGCTTATAACAAGGTGCTTTCTAAGAATCCTCACAGGGCCAACCAGGTGTCATGGTAAGGTGCAAATCCCATGACTGAGTCCACAGTTTGAATCCCCGACCCAGCAAATTGAAAAACATGAGTGTGTGTACATCTTCTTGGGCCCTAAATCCCAAGAGTAGAAGAGAGAAGGTGATAAATCCCCCTGGGAGGTGATTCTCACTTTCCCAGTCACTCCATATCTCTGTGGAGATCACACGACCCCCACGGCAAAAATATAGGAGCAAACAAAACAAAAAGTCTGAGTAAACTGTTTATACAAAACAAATGAATATTTTTGGGGACACAGTAGAACCAGATTTTCACAGATCTGTTCCAAATGTGAAAGCGGAGAAATACCAGTCATTTAACAAAAGATCTGAGACAACATTCCCATGTTTTTTTACCATTAGAACTAATGATGATCCTGATCAACCAGGATTAACTTGATTATTCACTAATAAAATTTAGAGTTTGAACAAGGTTTTCTAAATGGTTAGTATTCTAAAAAGAGCAGAGAGTTACAAAGGCAATTTTTTTAATTGAGGGTTTCTCGCTGTCTGTTCTTTAACCACAAAAATCTTCAGTTGGTCCACTCAATTCAGAAACTACCAGACTACCATTTATATAAAAATACTTTGGGGGAAATTAAAAAAAAATATTTGGCCAATAAAAATACTCCATTCAAATATGGGAGAGGGAGAAAATACAATTTAGAATTCAGTAAGCATTACCAGATTGTAAGATTATAATTGACTACAGGACAGCAGACATAACTTTATCTCCCCAGGAGTCAAAGGATACATCATGTGACTACCTTTTATCTCAAGAGGAGACCCAAGAATAAACTCTAAAGGTGTGTGCTTACATTTCTAGACTTTACTTGGACTGTGGCATTGGAGATCTCATTACATTGTAAAAATTAGAGATAGGGCTTGATTCCTAGAGAGATTTCTCTATCTTTCATGGTTTATAGTAAGGATTCAGATCTGCTGTCTCCAAGGAAACATCCTAAGAAAAGAGGGAGAGATGGAATGATCTCCTTGCTTTTTATAAATGGGAAACTTTATTTTTCATTTATTTTAAAATATTGTATAAAAATAAATTATATAAATTTAAAATAATATGCTTAGATTTAAGTTTCTGACAAGAAAGACTAGATACACTTTTTACTCATTCTTCCACCAAACAGAATAACAAATGTAAGAAGTAAGAAGATTGAATGGCAATGTACTCTAGGACATTGGGTGGACAAAGTTGTGGAATTGTTTTTAAATCACATTTGCCAGAGTTGGAGCTTTAGAAGCTGGAAATTCACAAATGTCAATGGAAATAGATAAGAGGAGTCCCACTGGAAACCTGTTCTCACCAGACCACAGAACAGGAACTGGGCAGCCTAACTTTTAGATAACAGTGAATTACACTCAATCTAACACTCCAGGGGGAGAAAAATCACCCATTTACTCATTCCAGGAAAAACTAGTAGAGACTTGAGACTTTCAGTCTCACCAGACTACGATGAAGATTCTCAACCTTCTGTCTGGGTTTTATATGAAACAGTTAAGGAGGCCAGGACTTTCATGCTTGCCAGGTTATAACAAGACCCCACCATTCTTTGAAATCAGTATATACTGCATAGAGAGTGTGGACTCAGGACTCAGTCTTCTAATAAGAAGGTAAGTTTAGAAACTTCCAAAGGAGTGTTGCCTGCTAACACTTGTACTTTGGATTTTTTTTCTTTTTTTTTTTTTTTTTTTTTTTTACTATAGGGTATGTGTGCTCACCAGAAAGACAGAGACAGAGCGACAGAAAGTGAGAAATCACCGCCTGGAGGGATGACCACACAGCAATCCTTTCTCCTCCATTCTCTTCTTGGGATCTTGGGCACACACACACACACACACACACACACATACACACACACACACTTGGCTTGAGTTTAAGACACTGGGTCCAGGAGGCGGACTGCTGACTACATGGGAGTCCAGCAATGTTCTCATTACGACATCTGCTGGTCCCTGTACTTTAGATTTCTAATCTCCAGAACAGTTAATAGGAATCAATTACTGACATTTTAAGCTATCACATATTTGGCAATTTGCAAGGCAGCCATGGAAACCTATATAATTTAAAACTAATTAAGAACAAAAGAAAAAGAACAAATAAAGGTAAATGCATTTTCTTTAGTTTTCAAATTATGTTTGATGATTAAAGCAATACTTCTAACACAATCATATATATCTATGAATATGTATAAGAAATATTTATAAAATTACACAGGAAACTTCAAAAATTCCATGGAAATGCACATTATGAAAAAAACTATGCATGAATTTTAATTTTTTGGCACCAAAATAAACTCACATCTTAATTCTATTTTCCATGAACTATTTGAAATCCCCTTGTTTTATAAATGGGAGAAGATAAATGGACCTAAAAGAATGTAATGTTTCTTCACTGCAAATGAATCAGTAATGTTCTGACATCTGCATATAATGACATGCTACATATATGTAATGAGACACCTAAAGAAACCAGTAAAAACGATAAACAAAAAGATATACATACTAAAGCCACCCCATGGCATAGTGGTAAAGGCAAATGGGTCCACATGGCCAAATATACACAGCTCAAGTCCTGGACTCAGTGGCTTGAGAAACATGCCAGGTGCATGTGTTTGTATACTTAGAATTCCAAAAGGAGAGAGAAATGGAGGAGAAAGAATTGTATTATGGTCATCCCTCCTGGAGGGAAGATGCTTTCTGACATTCTCTCTCTCTCTCTCTCTCTCTGTCTCTCTTATGAGTGCACATGCCCTCTGTCACAAATTAAAAAAAAAAATAAGAAACAAAGAGGTACAGCCAAACATTACAAAAAACAAAACAAAACAAAACAAAATGAAAACAAAAACAAAGGAAGGGAGGAAAAGGAAAACAGAAAACAAAATTTGAAGTTTGAATTGTTTCATAATTCTGAAATAAGTTTAATTTTTGATTAAAAAACTAAAAAATAAGTCTTCAGGTCTCAACGTTTCACTTGAGACTTATACCAAATGTTTAAAGAAGGATTATCACCACTTCTACATAATCTCATCCTAGATACAGAAGAGAAAGTAGGAAATACCAGAATAGTGTTACCTAGCTACCAAAACCAGATAGAGACTACATAAAAAAGAAAACTACAGACCCATGATTGTAGTTTAAATATAGATATAGATGAAAAAAATCCTTAACAAATTACTACCAAATAGAACTCTATTATATATATATAAACATATATATATATGTTGAGTGACCCACAGCACAGAGGTAAAGTCCTGGCATAGAAAGCTAGATATCATATAGCTGATAGAGGTTGGGATCCCTGCTGTTTACTTGAATAACACGTGAGACATGTGAGTGTGAATGCTTAAAATTCTGATGGGAAGGAAGAATAGAAGAAAAATTACTGTGGCATGACCGTACTCCATGGATGGTGCTTTCTCTCTCTATCTCTCTCTCTCTCCTCTATCTCTCTCTATCTCTTTCTCTCTCTCATGAGTTCACATACCCTCTGTCAATGAAAAAATAATTGAATTTAACAATATATAAAAATAATTACATATCATGACCAAGTAGAATTTATATCCAATATTTAATCTATATAGTCTATCATATTATAAAGCAAGTTCATTGTGCACTGATTATCACATAATTTCACTGGATTTCTTTTTATTTATTTACTTATTTTTAATTTGCTATAGGGCACATGCATTTCCTGGAGAAACAGAGATAGACAGAGAAAGACAAAATACATGAGAAAGCACCCCCACCACTGGGGTAATGGCCACACCACAATCCCTTCTCCACTCTCCACTTGGGATTTTGAACACACATGCGCATGCACCCAGCCTTTTATCTTTTTTTTTTTTTTTTTTTTTTGGAGAGGTTTTCGCTATAGGGTGCATGTGCTCGCCAGACAGAGAGAGACATAGAGACAGAAAGCAAGAAATCACCCCCCAGGGGGGATGGTCACGCTGCAATCCCTTCTCCTCCATTCTCCTCTCGGGATCTTGGGCACGCACGCGCACGCACACGCACCCGGCGTGAATTTTAAGCCACCGGGTCCGGGACGCAAACCGCAGTCGCCTACGTGGGAGTCCAGCGACATAGCCATTACGCTAACTGCTGGTTCCCTACCCAGCCTGTTTTCTAAACTGCTGGGCCCAGAACTCTAACTGACAGTTAGTCATGTGGGATCCGGTCACCTTAATCACCACTCCACCAGCTGGCTCCATTTCACTGCAAATTCTACTACTTGCAGGAGTTTGCTTCGACAGGACACTTACACAAGTTGAGCAAAGCTACTTTATTACTTATAAATAGGCAGCAAAGATTAGAATGATCCAGGATCCCAAAGCTCAGGAATGCTCCCCAAGAAGGATGGAGTGTCATCCTAGGAAGGATTATACCATTGATCTCATACCCCGCACAACGTGACCCACTGGGCTAAACTAGTGTCGGATTTTCTTTTCTAGGAAGAACAGGAACAGGATATTCTGGCTGGTTTCTTTTCTCAAGATGATGAATTCCCAACACATTTTACAATTATTTTTGAGAACTACAAACAAGAAAAAGAAAAGAACTGGGTTGGTCCACATCCAGAGAACTGTCTTAAGCACATGAATGGGCTTAAGAAGAAAATCACATGATTATACAATTTTAGGCTGAAAAGAATTTTGAAAAAATTCAAAACTAATCTTGAGAAAAATTCTCAGAAATAGGAATAGAGAAAACTTTTTTTTAACTTGGTAAAGAATCATGAACAGAAAACTCATAGCTAACATTATACCTAATAGTTAAAGATTGAATGCTTTCCCTCTAGGACACATAACGAGGTAGGAATATCTATTTTCACTGCTCTTATTGAACATAATTCTGGAAGTTTCTTCCTGACAGTGTAATAATTCAAGAAGTATAAATAAAAACCATACTGGTATAAAATGAAGAAATAAATTGGTCCCTGTTACAGATAACATAAAATCCAAAGGAATTGATATAAAATCTTCTAGAACTACTAATTGATCATCAAGGTGATAATAAGAAACATGTAAACATTGATTGTATGTCTATATATTAGTAATGAACATATGCACGCTGAAATTAAAGATACAATAGCATATATAGTCCCTCAAAATTGAAATATTTGGGGTAAATCTGATAAAATATATGTAAGAATTATATGCTGAATGGGGGACCAGTAGTTGGCATAATGGCTATGTCACTGGACTCCCATGTAGTAGACTGTAGTTTGAGTCCCGGTCCTGTTGGCTTAAACTCACGCAGGGCATGTGTGCCCAAGATCCTGAGAGGAGAATGGAGGAGAAGGGATTGTGGAGGGTGATTTCTCACTTTCTGTCTCTCTGTCTCTGTCTGTCTTTCTGGCAAACGCACACACCCTATAGCAAAAACCTCTCCAAAAATGAAATTACATATGAATGGAAAGAAATATTTTATTTATGGATTCAGAGACACATCATAAACAGAGCAATTTTCCTAAGATTTATGTAGAGTTTTATCCATTTCTCAAAGTCTCGGAATGATTTCTTTTCATATAGGAATATTCTTTCTAAAATTATATTGTAGGCAAAGAAACTAGAATAGCTAAATTAATTTTATAATGAAGAACAAAGTGGGAGACTTTTGTTTTGTTCTTTTTTTTTCCAATATTATTTCAATTCTAATCTTATCACTACATAAGTAAGACTGACCTCAGCAAAATGGTGTGGCCATAGGTCAATGGGACATAGCAGAGAATCCAAAAATAGGTTTACCCAACTATGCCAATTGATTTTTTTTTTTACCAAATTGCAAAAGCAATTAAAGGGAGAGAAAATAGTCTTTGACACAAATTTCCAGAGAAATTAAATAGTCATAGGGGAAAAAAGAAAAGAACAACATGAACTTCTCATTATATATGAAAAAACTGAAAATAGATAACAAAATAAATGTAAAATGTACAATTTAGGCAACAATGAAGGAGAAGATCTAACACATAAATTTTATTTCTTTAAAATTATTCTCTCTGTAAAAGATATTGGTTTTTTTCGCAAAGGTAAGCTATCTACTAGGAGCAAATATTTTCAAATCACATATCCATGGACTAGTATATAGCATATAAAAAGAGTTCTTAAAATTTACAAATTAAAAACAAAGAAAATATATTAAACAAGCCAATGCAAATTGAGGTAACGTAGTGTAAAAATAAAATTAAAATATGCCTATCCTGTTTTATAAAAATAGTCTAACCTTTGCCTTTTTCGATTCTGTACTAAGCTGATGCCACTCTCATTATAAACTGACTGCTAAAGTTGTGGAAGCCTGGGGCACTTCTCTAGCTCCCTATGAGAAGCCCAGAACCATTTGCAAGTTAGCTTAGCACCTTACAGAAAGCCCGTTATCTTACTTCCTCATTCTTCCCACAGACTTGTGTCTATATAACCTAAATGCTCCTTTGTTCAGGACTTCACTCGCCATCTGTCTTGCATGACTGAGAGTAAAGTCCTAGCGCGCTACTAAAAATAAAGCCTCTTACACTTTACATCAAAACCCGACTTTTGTGGTTGATTGGGGTCCCATAGCACTCCCTAGACAAAGAGAATCGGCTGGTTAAAAACCTTTCAATACATGAGCATATTTCTCACTAAAGAGGATGTGTGGGGTCCAGCCTGTGGCATGGAGGAGAAGGGATTGCTGTGTGGCCATATCCCCTGGGGGATGATTTCTCTTTCTGTCTCTCTGTCTTTCTGGTGAGTGCACGCTCCCTATAGCAAGGGGGGGCACGCTCCTAAAGAAAAAAAAACTAAAAAAAAAAAAAAAAAAAAAAAAGAAAGAAAGATACAGAATTTTTCTGTTCTTCCTTGATCCCTATGACTAACTGTAGTGTGAGTCCTGGGTCTGGTTTCTTGAAAAATACATGAGGTTCAAAGTGCATGTTCACCCAAAATCTCAACAGGAGAATGGCAGAGAAGGGACTGTGGCATGATCATCCCACTGAAGGGTGCTTTCTCATGCTCTCTCACTTTCTGTCTTCACAGCAAGTGCCCTATAACAAAATTTAAAAAGAGAATTATATATAGTAAATAAGCATATGAAAAATGTTCAGGATCATTGGCTATTATAGAAATGCCAAAGAAAACCACAGTAAAATATTAAACTCATCATCAATGACAATAGAAAAGATGGTGACAACACCAAACACTGACTAAGATATAAAGCAACTGAATCAATTGTACATGGCTAGTAGGAATGCAAAATGTAGAGCCAGGCTGGAAGAGTTCACAATTTATTAAGAAACTAATTTTGCAAAGTCAGCTGGTAGCCCGTTGGTTGTCTGGATTCTAAATGAACAACTACTTTGTTTGAGTCCCTGAACTGGTATCTTGAAAAACACACTGGTCATGAGTACATGCATGCCCACAATTCAGAGAAGAATGGAGGAGAAGGAACTATGATGTGGCCATCTCCCCCGGGAGATGCTTCCGAGATAGAGAGAGAGAGAGAGAGAGAACACGCCCTATAGGAAAAAAAATTAAACAATTTAAAAAAAATTAAACTTGCAATGATCATATGACCTCAAAACTTCAATCCTGGGCATTTATCTCATTAAAATTAAAATGTGTTTTGATTTACATCAAAACTTATATGAGATTGTTCATAAACAGTATTATTTACACATCTGAACACTGGAAAACTGCTCAGATGTTCTTCAACTGGAGAATGGCTAAATAAAGAATGGTCCATCTAGGGATGGAGTACTATGCTTATAAATTATTTGACTCTCTAAAGAATTATGGTGAATATAAGAAAGCAGTCCTTGGGGCCAGCAGATGGCTGAGTGGTTCCATCACTGGATTCCCACATTGCCAACCAGGATTTTATCTTAATACTCACTCTGGGTGCTTGCTCAAGGTCCCAGGAAAAATGGAGAAGGGGCTGGAGCAAGGCCATTGTCTCCCCATTCCCCCAGACCCCCCAGTGATTTCTCACTTTTCCTCTCATGGTCTTCTCCTCTCCTGCAGAAATGCAGAAAGTGCATGCACTCTAAGGCAAAAATCTCTTTAAAAAAACAAAAAGTAGTATCTAAAGTTTATATATTATTTAATTTTATTTCTATAACATTCTTCAGATACTAAAATTATAGAAATGTAGAACAGATTAGTGGTGGCCTAGGGATAAATTCTGGTGTTATAAGGTGGGTGTAATGAGAAAAGACAATAGCCTATGGTGACATAAAAAGGTCTTTATCTTGATTAATATTAATATCCAAGTTGTGATATTATAGTATAGTTTGCAAGATATCACTGTTAGTAAACCCTACAAAAAGATACAGAATGGGACCAGCAGTTGACATAATGGCTATGTTGCTGAACTCCCATGTAGTTGACCACGGTTCGAGTCCCAGACCCGGTGGCTTAAACTCACACCGGGTGCATGTGCGTGCATCCCCAAGATCCAAAGAGGAGAATGCAGGAGAAGGGATTGTGGTGTGACCATCCCCCCTGGAGGGTGATTTCTTTCTTTCTGTCTCTCTGTCTCTCTGGTGAGCGCACATGCCCTATAGCAAAACCCTCTCCAAAAAAAAAAAGAAAGATACACAATTTCTCTGTATTACTTTTTACAGTTTAATGTGAAACTTTGCCAACATAATAATTTTCATAAAAGAAAAAGGCATGTAATAAAAATTTTAAGTAATATAATATTTATGTGCAAAATTTTGGATGTGACCCTCACCCATTCTTTTAACAATCCCTATGATGCTGAGCTTATATAACTGGTAAAGAGAAAATTTTATTGCTAATATTTTCTTTTTTATTTGTTTTCAAAGAATTGTAAGTTCTTATATGGATTGGATATTAAAGGGTTTACAAAATTTTCAATAAAATCTATCTCACATAAAAATCATACCACACTATATAGACAGATAACACCTAATATAAAATGAGTTAATATACCTTTAGTTTTTTTTTCCTCAAATTGTACCTATTTGACAAACTGACCTGAAAGAGATCATTAATCAATTTTGTCTTAATTAGGTAACTGACTTTTATTTTCCACTTTTATGAAAAAGTTAAAAAAATCACTTCTTTTGTAACTGATGTTTCTAATTTCTCAACCGTATGAAGATTCTGCTTGCTTTAAAAATCATGTACACTTTGTAAGATACTTCAGGGTTTTTGTTATTACTACAAAGCTCAAACAAAATGTGTATAAAGGTTATTGCATAGAATACTTGGCTGACCAAAGGTAACTTAAGGCTTTTAAGAACAGGGTACTTCTGGCTCCAGGAGGCTAAAATTTTATATATTTTTTTTCCAAATTTTGTGACAATTTTTTCCTACTTACTATACATTTTTAAAGTATTTACTTAATTACATGAACTCGCTGTGTATCATTACAACATCCTAAATGAAGTTTACTATTATGAATACGCTGCATATTTGTTCAGTCAAAAATATAACCATGCACATTATCATTAACAGAAAATTTTCTGGTTTTGTGTCTCATAAATGTTTTGCTTCTTTTTCTTGTAATCCTTGAAAACATTGCATTTTAATCTGTGTTTTTGCTGTCTTCTGTTATTAAACTACAAGAATTAGATAAAATATCTCAATGTTTTCTGACTTACAAGCTAGACTTTTTATAGACACTGGTTAAAATACATGACAAAAACATAGGACGGAGTCTATATATTTTAGGTTTTTCAGCCAAGCTGATAAGTAATCTTCATAGACCATAGATGCCTTTGTTAATGTGGCATCTATATATAACTCCTTAAACCATACTGATCTTCAAATACCAACAACATCAAGGTCATACTTAAAACTGGAATGAGAAAAAGTCTCCTGTTTACAATTGAAAGCAAAATTACTCTTCCAGAAGAGGATTCAAAGTCCTTGGGTGTTATTACTCTTTATATTGTAACAGAAACAATATGTCAAATTCCTACATCTTATGTTATATGAGTAGTTAAGAGAAAGCAAAATACCTGCTATATGAAAATACACTCACACACATAATAATTACATCCTGCTCTGCAACAGACTTAGAACTGTCATGTATAGATACCTTCTTCCACTGCCCATTCTGTATTTCCTTTGTCCTCAGTAAGCACAGAGAGCCCTCACCATGGATCAAATCTGTCAACACCTTGAATTTGGCCCTTTGAGCTTCCAGAATTGTTAGAATTAACTGTCTATCAATTATGTCACCCAGTTCATGATATTTTGTTATAGGAACCCAAGAACAAAGTGGTATTCTGTATTCTGGACATACTATGGCTTGTGTCCATTGTACAACAGCATTCCAATTTCCACTCTGTAATTAGAATATATCACTCAAAATAGTTAAGTAACTATTTTATGTGTTGGTTCAGAGGCATGAGGAGCACGAAGTGACTGGGTAACAGTATTAAGTTCCAGTTCAATGGAATCATTATTGTTTCTCACATGGGAAGCATTTTTATCTTTGAAAAATTAAGATTTCCAGACCAGTAGAGAATAAGGTGCCTCATAAACCAGTAAAGAAAATAAACATTTTGCCACAGATCCTTAGTAATACTGAGTGGCACCACTCCCACTATACTCATTGATTCCTGAGCCCATTCATTTTTCCTAAGGGAGATAGGTTTTATTATTGATAGACAACAGGTCTTGTTTGTCCTCAGCTACATTTTATTTTTAAGACAGATCTTACTGATCATCCTGCCTCAACCTGCAAAGTGGGACTAAATATGCATACTACCAATTCCTGGCTTTATGTTGGACTGGGAATCCAATCTTAGGCCTCCCATATGCTCCCAGCAGGTGGACCACAGCATTTTAACAGTGTGTCCTACTACAGCTGGATCTCCCTCAACTACAACTACAAATGTTTAATGGTAATATCTTTAGGAATATAAAGGCTTTCTAAAGTTCTATTGCATCCATCTCATGATCTTGAAGCCACACATATGAAGACAGAGATATACATAGTGGAAAAAACTTGATTACTCTTAGTACCGAAAATGTTTTACTTATTAGCTATGACATTTTTTCTTTGAATTGTAGTATATAATCTTTATATGTTTATATAAAAAAGTCTAAAAGTTACTGAAAAATCAAAGTATGAGCTAATTTTTGAGCCAAAAACTTGAAATTTATGGATAATGTTTTCATAATATAAATTTTCTATGAACTTTTTGAAGATACCATATATCTTTGAATATTTGTATTATTAATAATAATGTGTTTTACTTAAATATTTTATCATTTGTTGTTTATTTATTTTAAATATTGTCTACTGATTTAATTTCACTACAAACTGAATATAGATCCAAGGTGCATTGATGACTTACTGAAAATATGGGCTACTGGTTTCTCCTACAACAATCCTTCCATAGTCAATTAGCTTTCTTCATATATAAATATACCCACATGATTCAATGGTTCTCTCAGCAAGTATTATACTCTACCATGGATAAAATTTACTCTTATTCCTTATTTTTTAAAAAAAGTGCTACATTCATTTCTTTGAAGTGATCAATAAAATATTAATGCAGTTTGGTAAGAATAGAACAAGTCATATTAACATATAATTCGTTGAAAAATAAGAGAGAGCTAAATATAGAAAAATATAATCTTTAGTGAATATTTTATCAAAGCATATCTACTAGAATATATGTTTTTATATAAATCTGTCTTCTAAAACTTTTTATATCCTGGAATACCCATTATGCTATTGCTCTAAATAAAATGTCTTATTCCAAGTCTCTGACAAGTCTTTTCCATCTTTTCCAATAGAAACTAATCCAAAACTTTCTTTCCTATGAAGGTTCTCTAACAAACTATTCATTTCATCTTTTCTTGTCTACTCACTGATGTTTAATCTTTACAACCCTAGCTTAATTACAATGATTGCAAGATGAGTGCCATTTTTCAATGTATATCCTTGCAAAATTTAACCCAGTGTGCTTCATGTAGCAAATTCTAATAAAATACTTGTCCAATATTACTTTATATAAAAAAAAGAACCCATTCTGTCAGAAAAAAACTTGGCAATCCCTGCTTACCCAACCCTTACCAGTTATGACTCAGCAGTGTTAATCTCAACTCTGTCCCGGAATCAATGAAAAAGAAACACGAGTAAGATTTTATTAATTTCTTTTCACATTAGAAGTTGTGTTCTATTATTAATTTGTTATCTTCACATGTCTAGTGAAATGAATTTGATCAATAGGTATTTGAAAAAAATAAGCAGCAAGATAACATGTTCTGCAAGTGTTAATGATAGGAATAGGTGAAGATTTTTTCACTTCTTTGGCACACTCTTAGAGAAAGAGCCAGACAATGACAAAGATAACTAAATAAAACTCCATTTTTCATGATTGATGTCGGGGGGCAGGAAAGTTCTAATTTTCTCAGTATAAATATTTACTCAGCTACTTCTCATGAATATAACCATGGTTCAGGGCTCTGACAGACCCAGCAACTTGACAGAGCTAAATCTCTATGCCTGTGGGTGACAGATTACAACTAGTGACAGGTGGGCTTTTGACACCAAACAGAACTCTCAGGTAGAATGCACAGCATGAGAGCAGTTTTAAAATGGATTAGCTTATTATATTTATTTAAAATGTACTTAGTGAGTGTCATTACTAACAATCACACTGAGTAAAGAGAGAATTCAATATCTGGTGGAGTGTGTCTATACAGAACAGTTTCAGGATCTCTTCTAACCTTGATAATTTGAGCAATGAGAAAAAAAGATGCAGAAGAAACCAATAAGAGGTAAATATGATATAACAAACAGAAAAGTGAGAAAGGGGAGAAAAGACAATATCAAAAGACAATGTTGCTGATGAAGTAACTACTACTTAAAGATCTTCTATCTTAGGCAAGTATAGAAAAATGAATAACAGGGCAAAGAATTTTAATCCAAATTGATGTAATAAATATCCCTTTAATTTAGATTCTCTGAATTAGTTCTCCTTAACACCATTTTATGTGTTTCATTCAACAGGAATAAAACAGAGGTTGCAGTCCTATTTGCAGTTCTAAACCCCATATTCTTTTAGAATGTGACACCAAATTGCAAGTGTAAAAGTATATAGGTCTACATAAAGACATTTTGGTTTCTGTTGATAAACTATTTACCTTGATGGTCCTATAAACATTTTAATTTTTTTAAAAATTTAAAATATTTAAAAACATTTTAGCTTGCTACAGGACATTGCAAATTCTTGGGAGAGAGAGAGAGAGAAAGTGAGAAATCACAACCCCACCCCCACCCCCAAGAGAGGATGGTCACGCTCTAATTCATAATCCATTCTCCTGTCAGGATTGGGGGCACCTGTGCACATGTGCCCAACATGTTTTACAACCCTCTGGATTTGGGACTGAAATCACACAGTTGGCCATGTGATATCCAGCCACCTTTATCACCACACTACCAGCTGGCCCAAAGTCCTATAAGGTTTTAATGGAATGAAAAATTTCTATTACCTAGTGACACCACAGCCATCCTAATGTCACAGTGCAACACATTAGTTGCTTGGTTGTGGTGAGGCTGATGTGAATGAATTTATTGTGCTGCCAGTCAGATAGAAGTATAGCACAGCAGTTATGTACACACATGATACATGATAATGATAAGAAATGATTATGCTACTCGTTTACATATTTACTATACTATCCTTTTTATTCTTATTTTAGAATATGCTCCTACTTGTATAAAAACGGTGTGCTGTAAAACTGCTGCCTTGTTACACAGGCCGAAGCATCATGCATCTTGTGTTTGCGGGGTCTCTTGACTGCATCATTTTCTCTTGTGCTTGATTTCATCTCATTTTGTTCATCTCTTTCCAGTGGGATAAAATCTGGAGGTGGAAGACAGTGATATTGATGATCTCGTCCCCATGTAGGTGTAAACTAATGTAACTTTGTTTGTGCCTCGATTTTTAACAAAAAAAAGCTTAAGAAGTGAAAATCAAAATAGAAAAATCTTATAGAATAAGGTGACAAAGAGAACTTTTTTTGTATGTGCATACTTTGCATTTGTATTTTAAGATAAGTATTATTACAGAAAAGTAAAATGCCAGGTCGGCAGGGAGTGTGGTGGTAAAGACACTGGATTCCCACATGGCTAGCTGTATTTGCAGTCCCAGACTTGGTAGCTTGAAAATCATGTTGGACGCATGTGCATGTGTGTGTCTCAGATCTCCAGAGGATAAAGGAGGAGATGAGGTTGTGGAGTGGCCATACCCTTGGAGGGGGTGATTTCTCAATTTCTCTCTCTCTTTATCTCTCTCCAATGAGCACATATGTCCGATGGCAAAAACACAAAAACAAGGGACCGGCAGGTGGCATGGTAGTGAAGGCGCTAGACTCCCACATACCAACCACAGTTCAAGTTCTAGACCTGGCAGCTTGCTTTCACACTCTCCCTCCCTTTGTCTCTCACTGATCAAACTGAAGAACAATAATAAATAAAACGAAATGAATCATTTTTAAAAAAACTAAAATTAAAATATACAAGTAAAAAGTTTTAAACATTTCAGTTTATGATGAAAAAAATATAGGAAACTAAATTTATGATTGAAGAAAAAAAGGATTTTTTTTTTCAGTACAGCACTAATACATTTGCAATGTCTCCAGCAGTGTATAGTAACATTCTAGGCCTTCACCTTCACTTACATTCACTCACACAGAGCAGCTTCCAGTCCTGCAGCCATTCATGCTTAGTACTCTATAGAGATGCACCCTTTCTTATGTTTCATAATTTTGCTTGCCTTTTCTATGTTTTGACATATTTAGACATACAAATAATTGTCATTGTATTAGCAATTGTTGGAAACATTTGACTCAGTGCTGTAAAGGTTTATAGCCTAGGAACAATTGTTTATACCATATGGCCTCAGTGTGTAGTAGGTTTGTGTAAATAAACTCCATGATGCGCATAAGGATGACACATTTCTTAGAAGAAATCCTCATGGTTAAGTGATGCGTGACTGCACTGGGTTTACTGATACACGTAATGAAGACAAGAAGGTATAATCTCCTCTAAATGCTTTGGGCTATTGTATATTTGACCTAGTCATTTGAAGAGTTCAAAAATCTGAGCGAGAAAATGTGTCAACAAATGAAATAAAATACAATCATAGTTAATGGAATCATATGGTACTTGGGAGAAAAGAGGCAAAAGGTGTGCCACATTGCAATGGATCTGGTCAGATATGAATGCTCACACCTCCCTATGCCTGTCTTAGATACTGAATGAAGGTGTGGAAGAAAGAAGGGTAGCTCTGAGAAAAGAGATCTGCTGGTCCTTCTACGATAACTTTCCAAGAGAGAGTCTGACTCCTCTCAGGTTATAAAATTCTTTGACCAAAAAGGCTGCTCTACAACTGTGGTATCAGGCCTGAATGATATGATCATTGGATTTACTGAAAGGATTTCCTAGATTTTAAAAATGGAGATTGAAATCTTGGACATAGTTTGTAATGTATCTTCTTGCTGATTATCATAAAGTTATGACCTTACCAAACACCTATAACAAATAAATATTAATTTATATACTTACTTCTGCTTCTAGTAAGCTAATATGTAGTAATATTTATTTTTACTGAATGCACGGGGATGCCATTAGAATTTCATCAAATTCATTATTTTTTATGTATTAGACTTCTTTTTACTGAAATATTTGTTTGTCTACATGTACTGAGGCTAACTATATAGGAATTCATTAAAATTTATTATATTTTGCTGCTTGTTTTGTATGAATTTTTACTCATATTTACCTTGTCTGCATATGCTGCATAGCTCATTCAAATTTATTGTGTATTACGTCTTGCTTTCTAGTTACCATCATTACTCAAATATATTATGGCATTTGCTTCTACCAGGTTTTGTAGCCTAGTTTTTACCAGTATACAAATACATGTATTATTCCTGACTATGTAACCTTAAATTATTTTTTTGGTGCTAGAATATTATTAATGCTATGAAACTTATGCATTACTGTAGGAGTGCATTATATTCTATACTATATTTACATTTACAACCAAATAACTTTAAAATTGCTTTCAAGCCAGTTTGAAAAAGTGCTGAAATTTTATTTTTTGGCAAAAATGCACCTGTGCATTTTTTGATGGTACCTTATAGCTGTATACCTTAGGTACTGAAAAATATAACAATTGCTGAGAACATGAGGAAAAGACTCAAACGGTAAGAGACCATGCACTTCTTAAGTGCAGCAACTTTTAGTTCTTCCAAACAATGGTCTCTTGAGGAACTAAAGCTGTTGTGCAAAGATAGTCTTCAAAATGAAGTTTAGAGTTTGTTTTATGCAATCCTCCCAGTATGGGTGTTCTCATAGTACAATATATAAAATCAGATGTACCAAAATGTAACTCAGCACAGGGACTCAAAGCAAATACAGAACAACAGGGGAAAAAAAGAAGAAGAAAAAAAAAACACAAAGATGTTTGTTAAAGATTCTCATGAAACTAGAAGTTAAAGTTATTTTTGTTTTTGTTTTTAAGACAGAAATCAGAGAATATTTTTAGGACATTTATTATTTGTGCCTAAAAAATCACAGATAGTTTATGATGAGCCAAAATATGGGGATTTGACATATGGTAGCATGTATGATTGCTAATCATTGCTTCTATCATCATCAGCCCACTATTAATTCATAAACTTAATCAAATGTCAGACCATTTTCTTCCTTTTCTCTAATATTTAATTAGTTACCAAAGCCTACAGTTTAAGTTTTGGTCTGCTGTTTCTTTTATTTACCCAGGTATGTATCAAATCCCACACCCTTCTTAAATTCTTCTTTGCAATTCTATTTCAATCTTAATCAAATTTTGTCTGTTACTTGTATTGTTGAAGATGTCTCCCAATCTATCTCATATCCATATAGAGACTCTCTTATCTTTAAAATTCCCTGCTCAAAGTCAGCCTTCTTTCATTTGGGACTTTGGACTAGCCAGAGATTAAATAACAGACTTTGATGGAGATCACTACAATAGATTTTGATGGAGATTGCTATAAGTGATCATTGAATGTCCTGTCTTTACATTATCATCTGAAGCCATTTACAAAGGTCCAAGTGGGTGCGTAGCTCTTACTGTTCTCTCTATACTGCTCTTTTCCTTCTCCCACCAAACTCAGATCCCTACACATTTACACACTCATCAAAGCAAAATGAAGCAAAAGAATAAAAAACAGTAAACTTTCCAAAGAAAAACATTTAGTCCCTGACTTGGAGAGGTCATCAGAGTATTGTCCCTGCTCATATTCTCAAACTTCCATTCCATTTGACTTTTCCCACATTATATACCATAGTTAAATTAATCTGCTTATTTCTGCATAACCATACTTTCCATTGTGTTGTCTTCTCTACTTGGACTCTCCCTTCTTTCCCATTGTTTCCGTTTGAAATTAAGCACAAACTGAAAATTTAATCTTATTACATAGAGAAAATTCTGAAAATTAGAAGTTATCTCCTTTACAGGGGCCAGCAGGGAGTGTGGTGATTAAGGGCGTTGGACTCCCACATGGGCAATTGCAGTTAGAGTCCTGGACATGGCAGCTTGCTTTCTTGCTTTTTTACTTCTTCTCTCTCTCTCTCTCTCTCCCTCTCTGATGAAATTAAAATAAATAAATAAATAAATACAGGTAAATAAAATATTTCTTTAAAAAAACAGAAAATCATCTCTTTTAAAATTCTAAAGTCCATTCTTTTCCTTCATATGGTATACCACCTACTTTCTTACATTATGATTTCAGTCTAAACATTCTATATCACAAACCTAAAAATGGTAGGTGCTTATGCTGTACCCTGCTAGGACTATGTGTGTAATGAGCACTTCCTAAGTGTTTATTTAATGAAAAAGATGTTGTTACCAAAAAAAAAAAAAAAATGATTTTGGTGATCACAGATAGACCAACATAAACTATTAGTTGATATCTCAGGTATGTTTATCCAATTAGGTGGACTTTTAATTATTGAAAATCTCTGATGTATGCTCAGTTAGTCTCTGGAAAACTCAGCAACATATTAATGTCAAGCTAAAGTGAAGTCACACAGTGGGCAGACACAAAACTTGCTGATCTGCAACCTCAAATTGAAAAATAACATATGATCTATGTATATATTTAGAAATAATTTTCTTTGATAGTATTTATTCTATTATAAGACAATGGATGAAAGATTATTTTAATATTTAGACTTCTTTAGACAGACACAAGATCATCTTTAAATGTGTTTATTTCATAAACTTATGGAAAATATGAGTCAATAAGTTTTAGTATATTCTATCTTTCTTTCTGCCCCCAGAAGTCCTAACAAATATTGCAGAAGTTCTAATTTGAGAAAATATTTAAAGAAGTAATTAAAATAGAGATACATATCTCTTTTCTTATGCAAAAAAGCATGTATATACAATGAAATATTAATACTCCATAAAGAACAACATATTGTCTTTTGACACAAAGTAGATGAACCTAAGGGCCAGAAGTGATGTGGGGGTTAAAGTGGTTGGATCACATGTGGCTGACTGTACAATTTGAGTCCTGGACCCAGCATCTTGAAAAAATACCAGGAGCATGTGCATGCATGCCAAAAATTAGGAGAGATGAATGGAAGAGAAGGGATTGTGGTGTGGCCCTCTCCCCTGCTGGGTTATTTCACAATTTCTCTCTCTCCAGTGAGTGCATACACTCAAAAGGAAAATCTTTAAAATAATTTAAGAAGTAGATGAACTGAGAAGACATAATGTTAAGTGAAACAAACCAGGCTATGAATGACTAGCACTGTATATCTCCCACTTAATATATACAAATGTCCATACTCGGTGGTGGAAAGTAAAGGACTTGATGACATAGTAGTAGAGAAAGTAATGGTAGATACCAAAGCTTCAAAGGTTGGAGTGAGAAGTTTGGGAGGAAATAATTAGACATAATGTATGTAAATAAGAGGAATGGGTTATAGATATATACATGCAAAGAAAAAGAAAAGCTAGTAGAACAATTATCAAATGTACACAGTATAATGTAATGGTTAATGTTGAAGGAGATGAATATATCTATATCTGTGATTTGAAAATAACGCACTGTATATATTGTGAAAAAACATATTTTAACTCATAGAAATAATAATAAATAAAATTTTAAAATAGACAATTATGAGAGAAAAAATAAATTGGAGGCCATATTCTGAGGTCTGCTTTTAAGATGAAAAAATAGTGATAGGATTAAGTTTTAGTTATTACTTTCTAATACCTCCTGAAGTTTCCATCAGGTGAGATAATAAGCCCTGAACTCCTTTTCTTTCAGAAGTTTATGCAAAATATTCAAACTAAAACTGCTGAAAATACTGAGTAGAAGGCCACTGGGTTTTTTTGTTTTGTTTTGTTTTTGTGGTGTAAGAAGTCAGTTCCTAACAATAAGAATCCAAACCCTGCTAAAAAATTGCATATTCCAAGGATAATATGGAAAAAACAGAATTGGAGAATTGAAGACACTTTGCTTACTAAAATAATGTTTATCTTGTTAATAAGACAGTGTAGATTGATAAAAAAATGATTACAGACCAAATATAATAATTTGGAAATATTCAGATTCCAGAATGTTACATTACTGCAGTTATTTGAGTAATGAATTACTTAAAATTTCTCCCAAAACAAGCTGGAAACAGTTTCACTGCTTGCGCTTATGTTATTTTGTGAAAAATAGCAACAGTTGAGATACACAAACACACACAAACACACACACACACACACACACACACACACACACACACACTCGCACACACCTTTTTAGGCCAGAGGATAAAGAGCAAAATTTATGACCAAAGATATTACACAGTCTAATTTTTTGTTTGTTTTGTCGAGTTCAAAGCATTATTCAGGGTCTAATGAACACATTGTTTATGGATAGATAATAGTGAATTTTATTATCTTGGAAAATGATATAAATTATATCCAATAAAACACTGTCAAATAAACAAAGAAGACATTTACATTATTTTGAGCTGTTCATGTGCTGTTTAAAAGTTGTCAAAACATTATAGGAGGTTGAAGATTGAGTTTCAAAATGATCATGAAACTTTTGTCAACTTAAAATAATAATTTGATTCTTAAAATATTAAAAAAACCTGTTTTTAATTAAATGATTTTTTTTATAAACTTATGCCTAATGTTTTGTAGTGCTTATGAGAAATAATCTAGCATTTTTTACCTATCTGGCAAAAGTTCCCTAAGCTATTTTATTTTTATGAAATGCCTTTACCAGATGGATTTTATTAGGGTGATACAAATAAACTGAATAAATGCATTTACAAAGCACATATAGCCTTGTAATAATCCATTTACTCATCCCAGTATAAAATCACACAGAATGTTAAAAATAAGTCTTTAATTCTGGTTATAATGTCTGATTTAATCTTAACCAAACATTCCCAAATGTTTCCTTTTTCTTTCTTGCTTTAACAATAAACATGATTTCATACTTTACATTGCATAATCAGTCATATATATATATATATTCATGTGCTATTCAGAGGGAGACAGAAACAGAGTAGGAAAGTGAGAAATCCCACCCTTCAGCCCCAGGGAGGATAGTCATGCTGCAATCCCTTCTCCTTCATTCTTTCCAGATTTTGGATGTGCACACACATGCACCAAGCATGTTTATCAAGTTGCTGGTCTGGGTCTTGAACTGTAGAGCTGACTATGTGGGATCCAGCCTCTAAGTCACCATCGAACTTGCTGGACCTATAATGTACAGTATTTTACATATATACTGTTTACTTTTCACATATTGTATGATTTTTATAAACTGCCACCTTGACCATATATAAACTTTAACCCACTAATTAATGATGAGTTTGAGTTTGTGAGTAAAACACATGTGTTAGTCTATATATTCTATATTCCTTCCCACATATTACCTCTCAAACACTTAGCACTAAAATATCTTGCATCAAAAACCTATAAATAGCACCAATGAAGTTAATTGGTTCTATATTTTTATGTATTTTAAAATCTAACATCACAATGACATAAGATGAAATGAAGTTTTAACATATCATAGCAATTCTTCAGAAAAATACTAATCATAATTTTAGTCCTCCAAAGAAATTCCTAATTTCAACAGGAAACAGGACACATTTTTTTTCTCTTTTTTTTGGAGAGGTTTTTGCTTTAGGATGCGTGCGCTCGCCAAACAGACAGAGAGAGACAGAGAGACAGAAAGCGAGAAATCATCCCCCAAGGGGGATGGCCACGCTGCAATCCCATTCTCCTCCTCCATCCTCCTCTCGGGATCTTGGGCACGCACGCACATGTGCCCAGTCTGAGTTTAAGCAACTGGGTCCGGGACTTGAACCATGGTTGACTACATGGGAGTCCAGCAACATAGCCATTATGCTAACTGCTGGTCCCGGGAACAGCACACATTTTAAGACTCAATCCAAACGTGCCTTGTATCCATACGATAAACAGCATGTTCTCATCTGAAAGTTGAATGTTAATATAATTTATCTTATCACTTACGTATTTTTGTAGAACTAATAAAATGTTTGGAACACAGACTATCTATTATATACATAGGTACGATTATTGATGAGAGTTGAATTAATTATCACTCACCTTATCTGCATCTGAAAAATCTTATCAGCTCCTAAGTCTTCTGTTAAAAATAGAGAACAGTGGCCAGCATAAGACAGTGTAAGTAAATAACTATGAAGTAACACAATATTTATAGGGCTTTTTGTTTTCTTCCTTGATAGCAATAAGCAATGAATAAGGCTAAATAAGAAGATAAAGGGACACTGTGGGTAAAACAAAGTAATAAAGAAGATTAAAAATTAATGAAAACATCAAAATAGAGAATGTTAGAGGAAAAATTTAAAAGAGAAAGTAGAGCATATAAAAAGAATAAATTTCAGCATTACAAAAGACATCAAGGAGACAGAACAGAAGGAGAATTATAGGAAAAAGAGAAGCAAGAATGAATAAAGACACACATTAAATATAAATAAAGTTATTTTCTTTTTATTTTAATGAAGGGAACAATAGCCATGAAAAACAAAGCAAAGTGAACATACAAAAAAAAAAAAATAGAAAGAGAGGAGGCAAAGAAGTGCCTTACAAATAAGAGTCAGGAAAATGAACAGAGAATCCAGACAAAGAAATGCATGTTGCTAACTAGAGAATAGGATGTTTGAAGAAAGAAAAGGTGTGATTGTGCCCAAGGGATGCTTGTACAGGCATTAGTTTCAGTTAGCCCATTAGAGCAGGTTTAACAGGAAAAGAGAACAAGTCACATAACAAATATTTCTACTTTATGTCTTCAATAATAGACCCCAGCCTTGTCAGAATACCCTGAGAGGAAATTAAATTAGATGATTTCATTGGAAAGTGATGCAGAGGCAAAAAGTAGTTTAGAACTTTTAAGAGCCAGGACCTACTACAAATTAGGAGAAATATGTGGTAATATAAAAAGAATACTTCAACAATAGAGTGTTTTCAGACTTTTTTATTTTTCCTTTCACTTTCTTTGCTTTGTAATAATATATATGAAAGTCTGGTCAACCAGCGCAAAGCTAGGCCTTAGGGACCTAGCTATGACCTTAAGGCACTTACCTCTTTGCAGTTCCCAAAGTCACTATAGAATGCTGATTCTTATCTACCTAAATGTACATAAGTTCAGCATTATTATTTTTGTTCCCATCAATTTAAATTATTGAATCCTGGGGCCAGCAGGTGGAATGGTGGCTAAGTCACTGGACTAACACATGGCTCAAATCCTGGACCCGGGCGCTTGAAAACATGTGTATCTGTGTATATGTGTGTGTGTGTGTGTGTGTATTGAATAGCACATTTAAAGCATAGTGTTTATACATTATGATGTACTGGATTCTAGCAGAGATTTTGATATTGTCTTTTTTAATGTTAGGAGAGTCAATACATTTGACAAATATTCACCTTTTGGAGGGTATACCATCTAGCTTATTAATACATATATTTTTTATTGACAAACTGGAATGTGTTTTTCTGGAAGTCAGCTTGACATTTTAGAAAATAATAATTGGTCTTTTCTAGCAGATTTGTTACTAAAAATAGAGTGGAAAGTGTAAAACGAGCAGTTCTAAGCTTCATTCTTTAGATTTCCAGATTTCTGGAAGCGTTTTCCTAAATCATAGATAAAATCAATTACTCTTTTGTGTTCTAGTAGGATTTATACATCATTTATCACATCACACATTGGCTATTTTTTACAGTTTGTATGCCACATTTGCCTCATTGTTGGAGTATGCATTAGATCGCCCAGTCTTTGAGAGCAGCGGATTATGTATTACAACGTTTAGTGTAATTGTGCCATCAGAGGCCTAACCCATTTTAATACACAAATTAGTTTATATTTCGTGCATAAGAATTACACATTAGTATAATCAATAATAGCAAGCCAAGAAAGAAGGGAGAAGGGAAAATTAACCGTCTATTTTCAGGTCAACCAGTGTGTATCAAGTTAAAACATATTCTTGGGACCAGGAGATGGCATAGCCGTTACATTGCTGGACTACCGCATAACTGATTGTGATTAGAGTTCCAGACATTTAGGCTTGAAACTCATGTCGGGCACGTATGCATACATGCCCAAAATCCTGAGAGGAGAATGGAGGACAAGGACTGTAGTGTGGCCATCCCCCTTAGGGGGTGATTTCTAACTTTCTGACTTTTTGTATCTCTGATGAGCACATGCATGCCCTATAGTAAAAATCTGTCTAAAGAAAAATTCTTAAAATAAAGCCTCTAAAGCAGTTAAAAATTTAAATGTGAAGCATATCTGATTTATTTTTGCTGTCCATATTATTCTCAGCACTGTTTATATGTATGTATAAACATACATACGTAAGTTTCACACATGCATATGTATTTGCAAACATACACACCCAAATCTATGAAGACAGCAGGGCTTTATATACTTGTGATTTCAACTTGTTTATCCTTTAAAGGAAAATATCACATACTTCTGGGAATAGTTTAGGTAACAAATGCTATTTTAGAATGATATTAGTTCATTTTTGTATATTAAATAACAGGATGGAAAAATTTTATTTTTATCAAATTGGACATGGACTAAAACACTTGAAAATATCTCAGATGGAGAAATGAAGTAATATAGATAGACAACTGATCATCTATGTTGTATATCTACACTTACAGCTTAGCTCCTTTTATGCTGCTGTAACAGAGTATCAGGAATAAGGTAATTTATAACTAACAGAAATTTAATTTATTCCATTGTGGAGACTGGGAAATCCAAGGACATTGCACTGGCACATGGTCAGGGTCTTTGTTCTGTACCACCCAGTTGCAGAAGGCAGAAGATCAGAAGAAGGCAACAGTGGGAAAGAGGAGGATACATTTTTCTTTCATAACAGCTCATTCTCTGATAATCAATCCACTCCTCCAATAATAACATTAATTCATTTGTGAGTATAAAGCCCACATGACCCAATCATCTCTTCTTAGCTCCTACCTCCCAGTATTGTTGAATTGGGGATTAAGGTTTTAACACATGAACTTGGGTGGACACACTTAGATCATAACAAAATATATAGACATACACACAGACTGCTTGCATATATGCTAGTATGTATCAGCACATAGAAAGCTGTAAATATAAGCATGAAAATTTCAGTAGCTGTATTATTGACTGAGATAATCAAATGGAGCTTCTAGATATTTTCTAAATTTTCAAATATCGAAATACATTTTAATATTTCTAAAAATAATTATTTAGCCAATTGAGCATTTACATTAATAAGGATTATAGCTAATGCTAATTAAAATGTAGCCTTTCAAAAATATTTATGTCTACCTACATTGAGCAATTTCAAATACTTTGAACAAATGAATCCATGGCCCCTATCAATAACAGCAACTTATTTCACTTTGTTTCTGGCATGTTATTCAGAGTGTAGCATACATTACTCCACATGACATTCCGATGTATCTTGCGATTATATAGCATCGGTATAGCTTTCTTTAAAGACTATAAAATCAAGATTCGGAGAAGTTGTAAGATAGGCTAGTGACCTAGTTTGAGAGAAACCCAACATCAAAAGTTACCCTGTTTTTGTTTGTTTGTTTGTTTGTTTTTTAAAAAGAGAACTTAGCTATAGGACATGTGCACTTCCCATAGAGACAGAGAGAGAGAGATAGTGAGAAATCACCCCCCAATGGGAGATGGTCATGCTGCAATCCCTTCTCTTCCATCCTCCTCTTGGGATTTTGGGCACACATGCACATGCGCTGGTATGAGTTTAAAGCTGCCGAGTCTGGGATTCCAGTCACAAGTGACTACATGGTAGTCCAGTGATGTAATCACAATGCCATCTGCTGGTCCTGGAATTTACCATGTTTTTTAAACCTAGGCACTATTAATACTTCAACCTTGATAAGGTTTTATTGTGGGAAGTTGCCACGTGAAATGTAGGATGTTTGTCAGAATCCCTGACCTCTATACACTAGATGAAAGTATCACCCATCCCAAACCAGGACAATTGAAAAATATTTCCAGACACTGTTTAATGTCACCAACATACTCAACTGTCTTCTTTGAGAACCAGTATTATATTCCTAAGTGACTCCAAGAAGTAGATTTTTAATGAGCACATTGTACTATTTCTTGACTGAAAGTCACTGATAGTCAGTGACAACCAGCCCTTAGAGTAATGGTTAGAAAAAGCATCAACAAACATCATATGTAAGAGGTCAAATATCAGCACGTGTTTAACACGGATATGCTATGTGTCAGCAAAAATAATTTAGTCATTTACTATATGGATATTGCTCTGTAGTTGACACTTTCAATATGTTATGTAATTTCTACAGAGACTAGATAACCAGAAAGCAAGTGCTAAAAACTATCTTCTTCTCAATCAGATAATCAAGGGTTTAAGTCCTGCTGCTGTCTCCTACAAATCATGATATGAGTAATATTGATTTGAGAATCACTTTCCTTATCAATAAAGTGAGAATGATTCCTACCAAGTTCATATAAATTAGAAATATAAGCAAAAATGTATTTAAGGTTTTCAGAAAATATGTGCTCCAAAATTAATAGCATTTATTGTCATGATTAGAGGATGATCAAAAAACATTCCAGAGGCTTAGTACTGTGAAAATAACTTATACTGGTTATAATACCTTATAGTTCTAAAACTATGAATTTCTAATACTGTGAAGTAATTTTTACTTGTAAAAGCAAGTAACTATAGCACTGTGGACAAATACAATAAAATACAATATAAAATACAATAAAACCCTAGGAATGATTGTGAAATTTAATGGAGAATTCTACAGTGAAATAAAATAATATCTTAGGAAATACCATAAAAGAAGAAACAATGTAATAGAGTAAACCTGATTAACACAAAATTTAGGTCAGTAAAATTTCATGGTACCTTTTTATCCAAAGTTTTTCAAATTATTTTTCTACTGATTTTAATATCTATGTTCTTTCTATAGAAACCCCTTTGACAGTCTGCCAGTAAAAAAAAATTTTTAATTATTTATTTAATTTTATTTACTCATTCGTTTATTTTTAATTTGGCCAGAGAAAGACAGAGAGACAGAGAAAGAGACAGAGAGAGAGAGGGAGAGAAAGTGTGAAAGCAAGCCACCAGGTCTGGGAATCGAACTGTAGTTGGCCATGTGGAAGTGTCCAGCACCTTGACCACCACACCACCTGCTGGTCCCAAAACATTTAGACAGTAACTAATTCTCTTTTTTTGACAGTAACTAATTTCTAAACTTATAATCACTTTATAAGTATTATTTTGAGAATGAAGGAGGAAAGTATGAGTATTATGTGACAAAGAGTTTTATACTATCAAATCAGTCAAGCAATCATTTATTGGAAGCAAATCACATAATATGTGCATGAATATTAAATATATAATATTCTATGTATAATTATAAGAACAATAATATAATAATTATATATAGTATGCATGCTATATATGTATTATATGTAATTATAATAATATAACAATACTATAATTATACATAATATGCACACTAATTTATGTGCATATCTACCTACATATATATATATATATACACAGGATTATGCACATACATTTCTGAACATGAGCATGCATATATGTGTATACATGTATGTGTATATGTAGGTATGTAGATAAATATCTCTCTATAGACTCACCTATCAATCTGTCTTCTAATTATTCAGCCAGCAATTTAGCTTGTTTTCGTCTCTCTCTTAACTAGCTAGATATGATTGACTAAGAATTAATCTATGACCTTTCCTTTTCTTTTTCTGAGCCACTAAGAACAAATGCTCCAAGTAGGTATGAACATGAGATATTGAAATGACTTCTGAGCAGACATCAACCTCAAATATGCCCTTTGCTCAAATAAGTCTATTAATGTTAAACTACTTAAATAAAACCAACTCGAGAAGGATGCCTGTAACAGCTAGGATAAGCTATCTGGTTTTAGAATGGGACCAATTTTCCTGGCTTCAAACACTAGTAATCCCCTATTTTAGAACATCTTTTCAGTGTAAATAAGTTTGAAATTGAAAGTGCTCAATTTGGTCCATCCTATTGGACTGAGTGACCTGAATAATATATTCCTGTCTCCTGTGTGAAGCAGATTTTCTCAAAGCTTCAAGCGCCCTCAGCAGCCAAGATGTGGATATCTTTGTGATCCTAAAATGGAGTCCTTCTGCATTACAGTAATTATCCTTCTGTAAGTTGAACAATGGCCCTTTCTGCCCCACCCGTGCAGAGCCTACTTTGCATACTGTCACACAGGAGAAGGGTTACATTTCAAACACTTATTTAAACTGTGATGATCAATACTGCTTCTGTCTTCTCATGAAAAGAAGAGAAATGACATGTGTAACTTATGACAGCATCCCAGGGTACAGTTGTTTTAGAAACATATCATAAAGGTTCAGACAGGATAAATGACATAAATCACCACATTTTATCAGAATCTAAAAATACTCAAGTAGTTTGGAGAATTTAAGTTCTTATTCTTTAAGTATTAAGTTTATTAATGACTATCTTTAAAAATCACAAATCTGTCAGGTAAATCAAGAACATAGTAGAAATATAAGTTAATGTAATATTAAAGGACATAGTATATGAAGAAATTCTCAATTAACCAGGAGGATTTTTTTTTAGCTGGGTGGGGGGGAAGATTTTGCTATACGGCGCATGTGCTCGCCAGAAAGACAGAGAGAGAGACAGAGAGAGAGAAAGTGAGAAATCACTCCTAGGGATTATGGCTACATCACAATCCCTTCTCCGTTCCCCTCTCAGGATCTTGGGCATGCAGAAACATGAGCCTGGCATGACTTTTAAGCCACCAAGTCTGGGACTTGAACCACAGATGATTATGTGGGAGTCCAGAGACTTAATCATTATGCCATATGCTGGGCTGCTCCTCCTAACTACCTCTTTTAATACAGGTACATTTTTTATCTAATTTATGCTATAACATCCTCATCTATAAATCAGTCCAATAATAGCACTTATATCATAGGATTCCTGAGGTTAAATAAAAGCTTATTTGGATTCCTCAAAAAGAAGAAAAAATGTTTTATTAGAATAAGTGCTTAATGAGTTGAGATATTATGGTGAAGCTTAAATCCATATGGTACTTATAAACTGCCCATAGATGTAAGTGCTTAGCTTATATTGTCTTTTAATCCGAACAAAAATCTCTGTTGTACATGGTTTAATCATTCCTGTTTTACAGCTAAGAAAATGAGACAGAAACAAAAAGTAATGTCATGTTTGGAATCCCAAAGTGTGCCCCATATAATTATCATAATTACATTTATCTATAATTCACTGCCTTTTCTAGCAGAACTTTCTTTGCATGGTATTTAGAAAAATAATGAGTAATTTCATACAACAGAAAAATCATATACATGAACCCGAATGATAGAACATGAACCTTGGTAAATATGGTAGACTAGAAAAAAATAACTTGCCTGTCAGAACATCAAAAATTTAATATTTTCTTTTTGGTTATATGGATTTAATAATGATACTTCATGCAACCAAGGTTAGAATGGAGTTTGTTTTTAATTTAAGAAATATATGGACATAACATAATATTAGGAAATGTTAAAAATAATTAGTTCCACAAGTTTGACAACTAATATTTTATTTTGTGTACATTACATTGGGTATTTTTATGAATACACATTCCTTGCAAAATTAACATCATAATGCACATTCATATTACATTATAATGCCTTTTCTCACTTAATAGACCCTTTTCATTTTTCTCAGTAGTGCTACATATTTTCTTCAATTACCATTCCTAATAGGCACATAGTTTTTCATTAAGAAGACACATCATAATTTATAATTTAATTAACCATTCTTCTCCATGGACATTTTAATTGCTTCCAATAGCTCTACATAATGAGTGATATTTATATGTCATTGTGCATACATCACCCTCAAATTTTATTCAAATTTTATAGTAGTGATACCAGGTCAAGATATATGAACTTTTTTGATATAGAAAATATACTGCCAATTTTTCCACAAATTTGTGGGTTTTTCTTCAGAGATTTTTAACAGGCGTGTGGAGGAAACATTCTTGCAAAAACAGGCAAGCAAATGGGATAATGGCTCAGAACCAAGGTTAAAAATCTAATAAAGATTAGGAAAACTAGTAGCAGCATTGATATGAATAAAAATAAATTTAGCTGAACATTTATCAAATACACAAGGACTTGAAAACATTTACAGGAAAATGGAATTAAAGAATTTATTCTAGTGTAGAAAATTTTAAATCAATTTATAGTTTTTTTCTTAGTAATCATTTTTCATGAACTTTTTAAAGACCCCTCTACTTTTTTTTTTTTTTTTCTGCTATAGGGTACATGCACTCACCGGAAACAGTGAGAGAAAAAGAGAAATCGCCCCTCAAGAAGGTTGCTGCATTGCAATTCCTTTTTCTCCATTCTCCTCTCAGGATTCTGGGCATACTAGCACACAGACCCAGTATGTTTTCGAGCTGCCTGGCCCAGGACTTAACTTCAAGTTTGGTCACGTGAGATATAGCCACCATAACTTCCACTTCACCTGCTGGCCTGAAGACCCCTTGGAATTCCACGTGGAAATTATGTGTCCTATTCTAATCTAAAAACTCTTCATACTGGTAATTTAATGCACACTGCAACCTAAAGAAGTATATAGTATTATAAATCGTCTTCAAAAGGAATATGCCAAAACACAGAGATATCAATAGATAAAAAATATGACTTTTGAGTAGCAGACTTTGGATGTCAAGAGTTATTAAATAATGGATGAAGTAAACAAATAACCAAATTTTCTTCAGTCCTTTTTTTTTTTTTGAATCATTCCATACTGTATAATTTTTGGAGAGGTTTTCACTATAGGGTGTATGCCCTTGACAGAGAGACAGAGAGAAACAGAGAGACAGAAAGTGAGAAATTGCCTTGCAGGGGGGATGGCCACACCACAATCCCTTCTCCTCCATTCTCCTCTCGGGATCTTGGGCACGCGTGCACACACCTGGCGTGAGTTTAAGCCACCAGGTCTGGAATTCGAACTGCGACTGACTACATGGGAGTCCAGCGACATAACCATTACACCAACTGCTGGTCCCCATACCATATCATTTTTCAGTTCCAGTTAAGAATGCCACTGCAATCTATATGAAAATGATTTTCTTATTGAAACAATAATATCTTAATGTTTACCTAATTTTCATCTAATAAATTAGTAATGCACATCACTAAAACACCCATTTTTGTCCTTCTCGTTCCACTGTTGATGTAAAAAGTTATTATAATATGATCCTAGCCACCATTACATATATTCAAATTTGTTTTTTTACTACTCGCTGCCCAAGTGTTCAGAGAAATCAGTCTCTGTGTATTTCAGAAACATATCATATTGACTTCTGCTTTCTAGAGTGTTTTAGTCAACTCTTCAAAAATACCACTTTTACAATTTTACTTCTTTTATAAATTGATTCATTCTAGAAATACAGTTAAAATAATCTGTATTCCTTACTCTCTTTTCTCATTCCATATCCTTCTTTTATTTATATTTTTATTCCTAACTTCAACAGTATTTATTAACAAAGAATTTGTATTTTTATTTATTTGACTACTAGAATACAAAGTACCTTGTATAAACTTTTCCATATTTTTTGGCCTATATTATAACATAAAATTACATAATGCTTATATTTGCTAAATTGTTCTTTATATGGTTTACTCCCATTTTCAAATAGTTTAAAATTTCCAGGAGGATAAATCAGGGTTTTTTAAATCATATCTCACAGTAACTACTATAATTTTTAAAATTAAATAATATGAACTAAGTAAGTGCTCATTAATTGGTTGGTTGTCTAGCCATATACTATGGTTTTGTTTCTTTTTCTTTTTTTTGAAGGTTTTTGCCTTAGGGTGAATGTGCTCCCTAGGGGGAGAGAGAGATATAAGACAGTGAGAGGTAAAGTGAAAAATCACTCCACAGGGGGAGTGCAATCCCTTCTCCTCCATTCTCCTCCAAGGATCTTGGGCACTAATGTGGTTCAAGGCCCTGGGACTGGGACTTGAACCTCGGTCAGCCACGTGGAATTTCAGTGATGAACCTGCTGTGCCGTTGACTAGTTTCAGTTTTAGTTTCTTATTCAATTGGATTTTTATTTTTTTTTAAGATACCAAGGGTAAAATATAACAAGGTATATTTTAAAATATCATAGTAATTTATATCATTGAAAAGAAATGTAACTTTCTGCTAAAGGATTGAACTATTGCTTATATAAATGTGTGTACACATTTGAAATATATGGAGAAATTTATTTTTATTACATTCATGATAAAAGACAATTTCAGCTAGACAAGGCTGCGCATTTTCTCCACTACTTTTTAATATAGTGTGGAAGTCTTAGCCAATGCAATCAGAAAAGAGAACAATACAAAAGTCATTCAAATAGGCAAAGAAGAGTTGAAAATATCTCTCTTTGCAGATGACATAATGGTATAGTTAGAAGACCCAAAGGTTTCCATGGGAAAACTTCTCAAAGTAATAAATGAATACAGTAAAGTGGCAGGATAACAAATGAACCTCCCAAACTCCATAGCATTTCTATATACAAACAAGGTGAATGAAGTAGAGCTGAAGAAAGTGGTCCCTTTTAGATAGCCACAAAATGTACAAGATACCTGGGGATAAACCTAAGGAAGTCAAAGACCTTTGCAAAGAAAACTATGAAAATCTTCAAAAAGATTGAAAAGGACATAAAAAAGTGGAAGGACATCCCATGTTCCTGGATTGGAAGAATTAACATAATCAAAATGGCAATTCTATGGACCAGCAGTTAGTGTAATGGCTATGTCACAGAACTCCCATGTTGCTAACCGTGGTTCGAGTCCCAGACCTGGTGGCTTAAACTCATGCCGGGTGCATATGTATTCGTGCCCAATATCCTGACAGGAGAATGGAAAAGAAGGGATTGTGGTGTGGCCACAGTCACCCCTGTGGGGTGATTTCTCGCTTTCTGTCTCTCTGTCTCTCTGTTTTTTGGTGAGTGCACACACCCTATAGTAAAAACCTCTAAGAAAAAATAAAATGCATGTACTGAAAAAGTAGTCTTCTACTATGGTGTTTGTCCTTTCTTATTTAGTGAAGCATAATTTAAATAACTAAGATACTAGGTGATTTTGAAAGTTCTTTTTGAGACTAAGTAGCTTCTCTCAAGACATAAGTGATACTAAAAAATACTTTTATGACAGTTGTAATTTTTGTCTATGTCTTTACTGGAAGTCATTGTCAATTGATTATTCTGCAAGAGCACTTCTTTTTACTTTAGATTTTAGTCTTTCATAAATATCTTAAGAAGTACTAGGTCCATCCTTGATTATTATAATTTTTTTTGAGAGTTTTTTGCTATAGGGCATGTGCGCTCGCCAGACAGACAGAGACAGAAAGACGGAAGGCGAGAAATCACCCTTCAGAGGGATGGCCACGCTGCAATCCTTTCTCCTCCATTCTCCTCTCGGGATCTTGCGCATGCACGCACATGCACCCGGCATGAGTTTTAAGCCACCAGGTCTGGGACACAAACGGCGGTCAACTACATGGGAGTCCAGCGACATAGCCATTACGCTAACTGCTGGTCCCCATTCTTGATTATTAATCCATAAAGATTTTGTTAAAAATAGTCCTATGTCATAATTTTCATTTTTACTGGGGGTAAGGTATCAAAATGATATTAACAGCTGTTATAGTGTGAGAATAACACTGGTTTTGTGGGATTTTGGCTGATTTTTGAAGACTTGTTCCTAGTATATGAATGAACTTTCAATGTCGGATTCATTTTTTCTTTTCTTTTTCAAGTAGGATTACTAAATTGAAATGAGAGATATCTGTTCTTTCTGTTACTTTACGTGGTCATGAACGAAATCATATGATCATACTTTGGGAGGTACAAAGTACCCTGAAAACTTCATCTCTTTTTTCTTTCTGTACCTGAAAAGTTTGAGTGATAAAAATACCTGTCATTGTAAGTAACTACCTACCTTTGCTGAACCCCAGAGAGTAGGTCACTTTCCTCAATTGTTTTACATACTTTTTCCTTATGCTAATGGCATTTACCAGTGGCAAATACTGGCACTATTTTTGAATACATAGCATTAGTAAGAACACTAAATGATACAGCACCATACATTGTGTTTTGTAGTTTAAAATAAATAGTTTTATACTCATAGTACATTCACTAGTATAAGGAAAGACATTTTTTGCAAACTATACACATGTGTTTATATTCATATATGTGTACACACTTAAACATTGTATTTAATTTATAATGTGACCAAATAGTTTGCTTTACTTTAATTGCTTTCCTTGCCCTGAAGACTTGAATTGAAATTCTCAAAGAACAGCTTCCCATTTAAATTTGAACCTATCTTTTTCAAAGGCTTTGTGTGCTCAACATAGTATGTGTAATTGAATTACATTTGTAACTTGCAAATCCGCAGTGCAATTAGGTTACTGCAAAATATGGTGGAACATGCTGCTAAATACATAATCAAAAAAGTAATGTGTGTCTTACCATTCAAACTATTTTATATTAACAAAGATATAATATATGTCATACCATAAATATGAGAGAGATGTGAATGTGTCTTTATATATTTTAGTATGTACATACTTCCTCCACAGAAAGGGCTCTGCACAAGTGCCTGAAAAGATCCTATGCTCCAAATCTCAGCTAAAGAGGCTCAGTAATGAAGGTAATAGGACAAGGGGGCCAGAAATGTAAGTGAATGTAAGAGCATGAGAGCCCAGGAAGGCCTGAGTCCCTGACCGCATCTCTCATCAGAGACCAATGCACCGGCTGTGCGCTAACCCTAGTGTAGAGAGGATAACTGTTCTCTGTGGGGTCTGCCAGGTAAGACTTTTGTAATGACTATTGAAACTGACTACTGTTCTTTGTTCTGAAAATTTTCTAAGAGGACGGGAAAGAAATTGTCTAAGAGGACGGCAAAGAGTCATGCCAATTAATAGGCAGTTAATTTTGCTGAAGTAATCCACTTTGGTCCAGTGATTGGGAGATAGTTCCTAACCTTGATTCTCATACAGATGTAAACATGCAAAAAGCCTTGCTATGTCTGTTAAGCTCAGACATTCTTTTCTGTGGACTGAGCCTTTTTGAGACAAAGACTTGTGCTTTTAATCAATTATTAACCTAAGACTTTTTAAACCCACTTAAAACCTGTAAGCCCCTGCTTGTAGATGTTCCCCATTTTTGAGTCAGATCCATGTGAAAACTCCGCATGCTAATTCAGTTATGCTTGTATCTCCTGCACTCAGAACTAAATAAAAGAGCTGCTAGATCTAGTCCCTCTAGAATAACTTCTTGGTGCTATCAGAGCTAGTCTTCATGGGTCATGGTCATTCAAACTTTTACTGTGAATAAAACTTTTTCAGTATTTTTATAGAGTTAATTTTGAGTAGTTTTAAAACTCTTTCTCACTCTTTCTCAGCCTCACTAAATAATTATAGTTTTTTTTCAATCTGGAAATAAGGGAAAACTCCCCTTGGATACACAAGCCAAATTTATGTATAACATCTGTAAGGCTACATGAATTTTCTAGTGAATTAAATATTTTATTAAAGAATTTTTTTTCTTCTTCTTTTTTAAAAATTTCTATAGAGCAGATACACTCACCAGAGAGAGGCAGACTTAAGGAAAATATAAAAGCTCCTCCCCTCCCCAGGTGACACAATCATGCCACAAACCCCTCTAGTCTATTCTGTCCTCAGGATTTGGGGCATGGATGCACATACATCTGGTGTGTTACTCAAGTCACTGGGTCTGGGACTTGAACTGCTTGGTTAACCATCAAGGGATCAAGCCAGTTTAACTACCATACCACTGGTCGGCCCCATGCTTTCATTTTTTCTTTCTTTTTATTTTTTTTTTTTCTGACTGTTTCCTAATCATCTTCCAGGATGAAATATTTTGGTACTATGATAGAAGAAGGAAATAAAGGAAAATAAAAAGCTTTCAAAGTCTACAAGAGCCTTTGTTTGTATGAATATGCATGCTTATGGGTCCAAGCAATGTGTTGTATTTTGTGTCTACATGATAAAATTCTTTAAGAAATTATTCAATTTAGCTTGCTGATAAATGAGTTCTTGAACAAACTAATCTAAGCTTTATAAGTTCATGTGGCTTAAATATATTTTTAATAAATGATCCAAATTTAAATTGTTGATAAATTAAAATAGAAATATCTTCAAAATTGTCAGCTAACATTTTTGTCTTAAATATGGTCATAGAGTATTACATGTTTTAAGGTCATCAGATTGAAAATCCAGACTAAAGACAGGTTAATTTTATTTATTTTTATATTTATTTATTTATTTATTTATTTATTTATTTATTTATTTATTTATTTATTTATTTATTTATTTATTTATTTATTTATTTATTTATTTATTTATTTATTTATTTATTTATTTATTTATTTATTTATTTATTTATTTATTTATTTATTTATTTATTTATTT
>NW_006159959.1:668189-689814 GCF_000334495.1 Tupaia belangeri chinensis
CAGTTGACTACATGGGAGTCCAGTGACATAGCCATTACGCTAACTGCTGGTCCCAAGGTTAATTTTAAATACATAGCATTAACTTAATATCTCTGGTTTAATAAAAACAGCTTTATCTTTAGAGTAATCAACAATTTAAAATGAGCATCTAATATTCACATACTATTAAAATGATTAAATAATATGGTTGCTATGCTTTATTGATCAAGTGGGTTAGTCTTTGCTAAATGATTTGCCTAAAGTTATAAACATAAATATTAGAATCAGCATTAATATATCTCTAAAATTTATGATAACTTTATTATATACTATTCACAAATTAATTAAATTTAGAGTAACACCAACCTCATGGAAGAAGATTATTCTCTTTTACTCTCTTCACTATATGTAATTTTCTTTTTCTTATCTGAATTTAACCATTCTCCTTCTGCTTATTTGCCTAATTTTGTAGATCCTATTCTTTAATCACCTAATTTGTTTTAGAAGGGTTTTAAATAGATGGAACTCCAAACTTAATTAGTGAGGCTGGTGAAGGGAAAAGATTTGAAAGTAAGTAAAACTAGATGACAAGATTCAGATAACACAATTTTTATAGCCTTTATTTCATATCAGTTCTCTTTGTTGGCAACTTGACCAGTATGAGCACTTCCATGAACATCCATTCTCCTAGTTACTTCTTCTTGAACTAATTTCCTCTAAATCTTACTTGAGTTTCTTCCAAGTTGGTCTTTACATGTTAGACAAGTAAGGCATTTTTGTGTATTAGCTTCCTGTAACCCCTATAGTTCCTTAAAGAGGAATTTTGCAAGTTATTTATTTTTTCACTCCCATTTGTTCTGATATTTTACTTTTTATATATCCTCATATATTCTTATTGAAAGGGCACTATCTGGGTGAAGATAGAGTAGTGATATGCTTCAATGCCAGTGGAACAATTTCATTTCACATATTAGATTTTAGAGAAATACAATTATCTCTGGGGAGAAACAAACAGAACAAAACAAAAAGATTTCTCAAGTGAAACAATTTAATTTTCTATAATCATGCATTATGGAGAATAAAGGTGGGGCAACCAATGTGGGAGGAGGCCTGAAATACCATAAATCATGGCAATTCTGTGTGCGAGGTCATGGTATGTCGAAATGTAGAAAGTGAGAGTCTTAAGAATGGTCTGCACATCTTGTTACTTCAAGATTGAAAAAGAAAAAAAAGTACCAGCAGATGTGCTTTGACTGACAGTCTTAATGTGATTATTTTTCATGTTTTCCCACCAGCTAAGAAATTCAGTAGAAATATTTAAGGTAAAAATAATGGTACAACGATTTCTAAGCCAATATCTTTCATCCTCCTAAGTTACTAACATTATTATTCTGATAAGACTATTGACATTTTTGCTTATCTAGTTAGCATTCTATTCCCTCCTTTTTGAAGACTCTTTTAACCCCAATTTTTCATCTGAGACACACCTAATGAGTCTTTCTTTTTGGGGTCACCCTATGTTTAGGACAATCTTTTCCAAAGTTGTTTTCCAGCTGTATTATAAATATAAATTTACATATCTATACTGGCATTAGCGAGAGGCTTCTTGGGGAAAAGGTTGCTAAATAAATATGTGTTAAAATAATGTTCCCATGAAGCAATTCTTCTACTACCAATATACATACATAGAGACCAAAGAAACTGAGTTTAAAAATGGTAGATGCCTTACATGTACAATGCTGATGTCAATCATTCAAAATCATTTTAAGAAAACCTCATATTTACATATAAATAGAAACATTTTCTAATTACTTTTTGAGTCTATAAATTTCCTTGAAGTAACTGTGTGTATTGATTTACAAATGTGACAGATCTTTCTTTAGATTAGGGTACTAATGATAGATGGCAGGGTTCATTTAAATAAGAACTGTAACAAAATGTAAAACAATATGGCGAAGTTGAGTTACAGCCTCAGTCAAGTTAAATTCCCCAAAATGGTAAAAGCATATCATGGATAAACAACAGAGAATAATGGCAAATTATTGATTATTTGTAAATCTGTTCCATCACAGGTTTAGAAATGTTACAACCCATGCATACCACGTAAGCTTAAGCAGCGGCGTCTCTCACCTTAGAAATGTTCTATCAAAAGCTTGTAATATGGGAACACCATGATTTTCACATATCTAAGAGTAAATGGGTTACAGTTTGATAAGCCACTGCAAATGAATACATTTAGTGGTCATTTTTCCGTAAGTTTTAGTTGTCAGAGCTGATTAAACCTGGCAAAAGTAGTAGATTATATTAGGAAATCTAGAGAAGGTAGGTATCTACTAGTGATCCCAACAGTTTTTTAACTATTTAATTTGAATGCATTTTTAATTATTTCCTTTACATCCAAATAACCTAAAGAAAATATGAGCAAAAAATGATATTTTAATTATTCTTCACGATAATTTAAAAAAAAAAGTCACAGGGTACTTCTCCTTGCCAGAGAGAGACAGAGGGAAAGGGGGAAAGAGAAAGTCAGAAAATACCCTCCCAAGTGGGGTGGTCATGCCACAATTTTTCTCCTTCATTTATCCCTCCTTTTGAGATTTTGAGCATGTAACACATGCACCTGATGTGCTTTTCATGCTGCTGAGGATAGGTCTTGAACAATGCCTTCAGGTATATCAGATACGGTCATCTTAACCCCACACCAACAGATGTCCCAGATAAAAATTCTTTAAGGAGACAAGCAGTTGGGGTAAGGCTATGTTGCTGGACTCCCATGTAGTTGACTGCGGTTTGAGTCATGGACCCGGTGGCTTAAACTCAAGCTGGGCACCTGTGTGTGTGTGCCTAAGATCCCAAGAGGAGAATGGAGGAGAAGGGACTGCAGTATGGCCATCCCCCCCCAAGGAGTGATTTCTCACTTTCTGTCTTTCTCTGTCTTTCTGGGAAACACACGTACTCTACAGCAAACCCCCCCCCCAAAAAAAAAAAATTCTTAAGGAATAAATCTGAATATAGCTGTTTATTTTACTCATGCATTCCCTTAATAGAGATGTATTGGGCATCTGTAATGAGCTTCCGGGACATTTAAGGAAAATAATCTATGCATATAGTGAATAGTTTCATATAGAATGAGTGCAAATAGAGGTAATACAATACAGGAGAAGAAAACATACTTTCAATATGGGAGCATGATAAAGATGGTGATATTTTAACTGAGGCTTGAACATAACAATAGTGAGATTTGCTTTAAGTCTTAAGAAAAAAATAAATATTTTCAAAAATATAGAAGACAATTTTTAGAAAAGACTCACCTTTCTTTTTTTGTTCTATTTTTATAAAATTTATTATCATCATAATCTTGGTAATACTACATTGAGTCACATATAACTATACAGTGTATTACATTTCTTTTTCCAGAAGGAATACCATGCATATCAGTCAATACAGAGACCTTAAAATCCCCACTTTATCATCCAATATGTTTTCATTGTTTTTCACAATCATTATTATTATTATTCCAATTATTTTTTAAACCGTCAATCATTATTTCTCATTTTGCTGTAAAAAGACTATCCAACATGAAATACTTCTCAGACCAATCCAGTTGAGAATACACATCATCGACAAGTAATAAACCATATCTATGTCCTATAATGTCATGCCTCTCTATTTGTTCTCTTGCTATCTTCTCTATACTCTTCTCCCCTTCCCATTCCACACTGTCTTATCCTCGTTAACTATTTTCACTGCTTTTATGCCCTTCAATATTTCGCTCTCTACCATAGAGTGTGGGTAGTCACTATATATTAAGTGGCTACATATAATATCTTTCTTTCATATCCTGGCTGAAAAGCCTTGCCTTTCAAGAGGATTATGTAATGAAGCTACCTAAAGGAGAACCTTTTATTTTACACGGTTTAGGTTTAGGCTTTACATGAGAATCAACTAGGCGTTAGGGATCTTTTTTTTTTTTTTTTTTTTGCTACAGGGCATTTGTACTCTCCAGAGAGATAGAGAGACAGAAAGCGAGAAATCACCCCCTGGGGGGAATGGCCACTCCACAATCCCTTCTCCTCCATTCTCCTCTTGGGATCTTGGGCATGCACACACATGCACCCGGCATGAGTTTAAGCCACCGGGTCTGGTACTTGAACCTTGGTCGACTACATGGGAGTCCAACAATATAGCCATTATGCTATCTGCTGGTACCTAGTGATCTCTTCTTAAGCTGTGAATTAAAAAAAGAGTCAAACTCCTATGTTTTGCTCTTTAGAGAATAACCATTTTAGGTAGGAGTGACTACAGAGACAGAACTAAAGAAATGAAACTGCTTCCATTAAAAGGTAATAATAACCTAAACTTTATTACATAAAGTAGAAATGAAATAAAAATATTAAGAAAAACAAGGAAAGAAGGAATGTTTAAACATATCAACTGATGTGGTTAACGAGTATAAAGAGAGAATCAAAATAAATCTCTGATGTCATCTACAGATAAATAGGAGCCAGACAGTGGTGCAGTGGTAACACAAATGTCCCTTGGGAAGGTCCAGGGTTCATGTCCTGGAGCCTTCCTGTACACAGCAGGCACTTGTATGTATGCCTATGTTCCAGACTGACTGAAGTTTGTAGTGAATCATGGCACAAAGTTCCTTTGGGGAGGTGACTATTTCTTCTCTCTGTCTCTCTCATGAAAGAAATAAAATAATCTTTAAAAATGGATAAAGTAATTTATGAATCATTAATGGAAAATCAAAAAAAGGCACACTATTTATTAAATTAAGAATCAGAGATTCCATAAGGGCATAATTATAGATTAAAATTACAAGTGTTTTATGTATGCTAAATCTTTTAGTCCTCATAACCAATGATGAGACATAAATTATTGTTTTAATTATAATGATGAAGAAATGAGGCAAAGTCAGTTCAAATATTTTGCCCATTATCACAAAATAACCTATACTTTATTAGACAGAGTGGGAATAACCGAAATAGAAATTAACAGACTGCCAGAATAAATTCTAAATTGTTATGCACAATTCTCTGTTACCATTATGCCTGAAATAATTGAGTCCTTTTTCTATAGGAACATTATTCGAACTGCTTTGCACATATTAAGTCACTTAGTCTTCAAATAATCAAATAAGGAGTGTTGATTTTTATGCTGATTTAGTAAATGACATTAAAATAGCCCAAAACAACCTCCCGTCCCTTGACTCGGCACACTTGATCAGATAAATGAAAAATATTTGCATTCTGTTCAGAGTCCATGCAGAGATACAGCAGTAAAATGATATGCTTTGAGATGCTAACTCACATGAGAAGGTTCTAGATTCACTTCTGGAGACTTCCTTGACTGCGCTCAGCACGTGCGTGGTCATAACCTGGTACTTGTTGAGAACGAGAATAAATTGTGCTGTTAAGACCCTGACAGGGGTGCTGTCATCCCTGTTTGTCTCTGTTTCTCTATCTCTGTCTCTCTCACTCATCGAAGATATGAACTTAAAAACATAACATAGTAGATTTCTAACTGCTTATAAATATCAAATGAGGCAACAATTGTTTGTCAAACTAGACTCTGTGTAAGATATAATCATTTTACTAATAGCAATAGTGCATAGAGTGGTTTCATTTTTCAAAGGATTTCAATTAAAAAAGAATTAAAATTTTAGTTAGCTATGGTCGTTACATTTATTATGATGAACAGAGGTGCATTTTATTCATTGAGGTAAATAAATTGTTGCCATTAAAACTAGTTTTATTGCCTCATTTACCACTTCAACCATTTTTACGAATTATACTAATATAATTTCTTTTCAGTAGACAGAACCTATATCTTTAAAAATGGATAAAGTAATTTATGAATCATTAATGGAAAATCAAAAAAAGGCACACTATTTATTAAATTAAGAATCAGAGATTCCATAAGGGCATAATTATAGATTAAAATTACAAGTGTTTTATGTATGCTAAATCTTTTAGTCCTCATAACCAATGATGAGACATAAATTATTGTTTTAATTATAATGATGAAGAAATGAGGCAAAGTCAGTTCAAATATTTTGCCCATTATCACAAAATAACCTATACTTTATTAGACAGAGTGGGAATAACCGAAATAGAAATTAACAGACTGCCAGAATAAATTCTAAATTGTTATGCACAATTCTCTGTTACCATTATGCCTGAAATAATTGAGTCCTTTTTCTATAGGAACATTATTCGAACTGCTTTGCACATATTAAGTCACTTAGTCTTCAAATAATCAAATAAGGAGTGTTGATTTTTATGCTGATTTAGTAAATGACATTAAAATAGCCCAAAACAACCTCCCGTCCCTTGACTCGGCACACTTGATCAGATAAATGAAAAATATTTGCATTCTGTTCAGAGTCCATGCAGAGATACAGCAGTAAAATGATATGCTTTGAGATGCTAACTCACATGAGAAGGTTCTAGATTCACTTCTGGAGACTTCCTTGACTGCGCTCAGCACGTGCGTGGTCATAACCTGGTACTTGTTGAGAACGAGAATAAATTGTGCTGTTAAGACCCTGACAGGGGTGCTGTCATCCCTGTTTGTCTCTGTTTCTCTATCTCTGTCTCTCTCACTCATCGAAGATATGAACTTAAAAACATAACATAGTAGATTTCTAACTGCTTATAAATATCAAATGAGGCAACAATTGTTTGTCAAACTAGACTCTGTGTAAGATATAATCATTTTACTAATAGCAATAGTGCATAGAGTGGTTTCATTTTTCAAAGGATTTCAATTAAAAAAGAATTAAAATTTTAGTTAGCTATGGTCGTTACATTTATTATGATGAACAGAGGTGCATTTTATTCATTGAGGTAAATAAATTGTTGCCATTAAAACTAGTTTTATTGCCTCATTTACCACTTCAACCATTTTTACGAATTATACTAATATAATTTCTTTTCAGTAGACAGAACCTATGTCTATAGAATTATTTTTGTCTTCACACAGATAGATACTAAGCTAATAAAATAAGTGTACAATATCTGAAAACAAGAATTATACCAAGATATCACTGGTAGTAAGCTAACCTGGTGATTAATTAAATTGTTTATTGGTCATTGCTAATGGGTAGGGACGCATGTCCAATAACCTGTATGGTATTATTGGAACAGAGAATGAAGAAACCCTCTCAAGATTTCTTTTTTCAATTCTCTCGTCTCAGAAACTGCAGATCTTCCATCAGGAAGTCTTTTCTTTAAGTCTTAAAAGTGTTCAAGAGGGCCTGTCTGTGCCCTGGTGGTTGTAGGAGCTGGATCCCACAACCACGTGGTTGTGCGGTTCAAAGTCAGGATCTGGTGGCTTGAGAAATATGCTTGGAGTGTGTGCAGGCATGTCCAAAATCTCCAAAGAAGGGAGAAATGGAGAAGGAATTGTGGCATGACCATTCCCTGTGGGAAAGTGCTTTCTCATTTTTTCCTCTCTGTTTCTCTGTCTGAATTCACACACCCTCTGGCAATTTTTTTTAATGTTTAATATTAAATATATTTCAAGCTTCAATATGTTTTACTAACCACTATGGGCAAAAAAATAATGTATCTGGCAAATTTTCAGTGCTCAAGACATGCTTCAATCAAATGGATAATTATTATTAGGCTATACTATATTGAGTAGAATATTTCTTTAGTAATGGAATCAGAAATGAAAATCAAAAAAATCAAACTCAAACACAATGAGTCTACTTTATAAAATTGCTTAGGGTCACTGAACAAAGATCAGCCATTCCATCGAAATTATGAATCAAATTAATTATACTAATGTAATTTTGAAAAATACTGCTTCAAACTAGTTTTCTTTGTTCTATTGTAAACTCTCAAGATTTCTTTTTTCAATTCTCTCGTCTCAGAAACTGCAGATCTTCCATCAGGAAGTCTTTTCTTTAAGTCTTAAAAGTGTTCAAGAGGGCCTGTCTGTGCCCTGGTGGTTGTAGGAGCTGGATCCCACAACCACGTGGTTGTGCGGTTCAAAGTCAGGATCTGGTGGCTTGAGAAATATGCTTGGAGTGTGTGCAGGCATGTCCAAAATCTCCAAAGAAGGGAGAAATGGAGAAGGAATTGTGGCATGACCATTCCCTGTGGGAAAGTGCTTTCTCATTTTTTCCTCTCTGTTTCTCTGTCTGAATTCACACACCCTCTGGCAATTTTTTTTAATGTTTAATATTAAATATATTTCAAGCTTCAATATGTTTTACTAACCACTATGGGCAAAAAAATAATGTATCTGGCAAATTTTCAGTGCTCAAGACATGCTTCAATCAAATGGATAATTATTATTAGGCTATACTATATTGAGTAGAATATTTCTTTAGTAATGGAATCAGAAATGAAAATCAAAAAAATCAAACTCAAACACAATGAGTCTACTTTATAAAATTGCTTAGGGTCACTGAACAAAGATCAGCCATTCCATCGAAATTATGAATCAAATTAATTATACTAATGTAATTTTGAAAAATACTGCTTCAAACTAGTTTTCTTTGTTCTATTGTAAACACAAGAAAAGAATTTATTTATATTGAAATATCTAATTCTATTTATGAACCTAAACATTTAAAAAGGGTACCACAGGCCAGTAGGTGGCGTGGTGCTTAAGATACTAGACTTTCACATAACTGACTGTAGTTCAAGTCCCTGGCTAGGTGGTTGGATGGTTGGAGAATCATGCCAAGCCATTTGTGTGCATTCCCAGAATCCCAAGAGAAGAAAGGATGAGAAGGGATTGTGGGGTAGCCATCCTGGAGGTGAGCGATGTGCTTTCTCACTTTGTCTCTCTCTGGTGAGCTCACATGCCCTATGGCAAAACCAAAAAAAATAGTACTACAATTTCACCTTACAGTTTTGTTAATAGACTTTCGAAATGTTGGTGCTCAATTTTAAAATTGTTTTTTAATACTAATACAAGAAACCTGAATAATTTGTGGGAAGTACAATTTTAAAATAAATAAAAATCAATTTTATTTCTAAACAAGTTTCATGAAGTTAAAGATACTTTTATAGCCTTTTGTCGCATTGCTCCACTGAAAGCAAGTTGGGTCACCACAGCTCTGCTCTTGCCCTGTGTGCTCAAATATGCATCATCTGATCCGGAAATACAGTCTCAATACGTGCCGTTGGTGTTTCCCTCTGTATGTGGAGGAAACAGGCTTCATCAGGTTGAACTAAATGATCTTCCTTGAATCCACCTAATGGGGGGGACACATTTTGGCTACTTATATATAAAGTGAAATTTAAAATACTTTCAATTTGTAAGTGTTTTAATATGACTAGATTAATTGATTATAGAACTCTCCTTTTAAAACTTACTTTTTTTTAATCTTCTCAATGGACTTGTCATTAAATATGTAGCTTATTTTTCCTCAGTAATATAAAGATATTCATGCAGAACTCTAAAAGAAAAAGATAATTTCATAAGTAATGATACCACCCATGTGTTTAGTCAATTCCTAAAGAACTGAGGGTCCCAGGAACATAATCATATAAATGCTCTCTTTTTTTTTTTTTTACATTATTAGCTAAATAAAAATGGATGCCTTATAAAGATAATTTTAGGATTAGGTAACAAAAGTAATCAGATGGAGTCATATCAAGACTAAAATGGGATGCCTAATGATTTGTCATCAGAACTAACAAAATACACCTTGCTCTTTTTTTTGGGGGGGGGGAGAGATTTTCGCCATAGGGCGCATGCGCTTGCCAGACAGACAGAGAGAGACATTAGAGACAGAAAGCGAGAAATCACCCCCCAGGAGGAATGGTCACACCACAATCCCTTCTCCTCCATTCTCCTCTAGGAATCTTGGGCACGCATGCACACGCACCCGGCGTGAGTTTTAAGCCACAGGGTCTGGGACGCAAACCACGGTCAACTACGTGGGAGTCCAGCGACATAGACATTACGCTAACTGCTGGTTCCCAAATACCCCTTGTTTGATCAAAGGAATTAGCAGGTAGATTTTTGTAATGGAGGACTCCCTAGTGAATCTTTCCCAGACGTTTTCCTGTTAAAGATTCAGTTCACTTTTTTAAAACACCCTCATCATAAGAAGATGTTAACATTCTTTGGCCCTCCATCCAGTCAACAAACTAAACACCTTGAGCATCCAGAAACTGTTGCCACAGCCTTTGCTCTTGACCTGTCTACTTTTCCTTTGATTGGAGCATTTCTACCTCATGGTAAGCATTGCTCTATTAGTATTTTGTACTCAGGATCATGCTGGTCAAACTGTGCGTTATCTCCTGTTTCTGTTATTCAAGGAAATGCTTCTGGATCTTGATCTTGATTCAGATTTCCATTGAAAGCTCTGCTCTGTACCTCATCTGGAAACACCAATTTGGGCATACACTGAACAAAAATTTGTTAAACTTTAAATTTTTAGTCTATATTCTGTAAACTGAACAGTTGAGAAATCTTTCTTTTAATTTTTTTTTTTTTAACATTTAATCAATGTGTATCATTTACAGCAAAACAAATGAATTTTCCCTTCTTGAATACACTGCATATTGGTCCAGTATAATCAACAGATTTCTTTTTCGGAGTATACTCTTGGCTATTATTTCTGTTAGTCCTTTTCAATGAATCTTCAACAAGATTCATTTCATTTGTTGTAAATTGATGAGGATGGTCTGTCACTGCAAGTATCATCTTTAACATTGTCTCAGTCCTTCTTTAGACAATTTATGCATTTGTAAACTGCAATTTCACTAATTCTTGTTCTCATAAACTTTTTTTTTTTTTTTTTTGGAGAGATTTTCGCTATAGGGCGCGTGCGCTCGCCAGACAGACAGAGAAAGACATAGAGACAGAAAGCGAGAAATCACCCCCCAGAGGGGATGGTCACGCCGCAATCCCTTCTCCTCCATTCTCCTCTCGGGATCTTGGGCACGCACGCACATGTGCCCGGCGTGAGTTTTAAGCCACCGGGTCCGGGACGTGAACCGCGGTCGACTACGTGGGAGTCCAGCGACATAGCCATTACGCTAACTGCTGGTTCCCTCTCATAAACTTTTTGTAAAGCATCAGTGATCTCATTCTTCAATCTAAGTTTCACCATAAATTTGAAATTTGCTTTGCTTTAGTTCTAGGAGAACTCACATTGCTTTGATAGGGGTGCTTTTCAAACTGATGTCTTATCCTCAGATTCTTAAACTAGTTGCTGTTCAGACATATTATAAGTTAGTATGAACTTATTTTGGTACAAATAAAATTTGAAATCTATGCATAGCTTTTTATGTTATCTATATTTTTAATTAACTTTTTGAAGATCCCTCATACACTGTTCATTTCCTTATTTAGAGATAGAGATAGAGTGACAAACTTGGGCTTTATTCCTTAGAATAATGGGAATAATCAAAGAAAAAAAAATAAGTGTACTTACTATTTTCATAAAAAGTATCCTCTTAGCAATTGGCAAGTTGATGACGTTGAACTGGAATCCATACATTTAGGAATACCACAATAATTCGTTACTATGACAATTGTTATCTTTTATGTACGCTGTAGGAAAATGTAAATAGAATTAGCCTTAGTATGTGATCTCTCTTCTATTTTTTTACCCCATGGGGTTTGTGCACTCACAGTGGGAAGACAGAGACAGAAAGAAGGAAAATGAGAAGTCAGCCTCCAGAGAGGATGACCACACCACAATCGTTTCTCCTTCATTATCCTCTTGGGATTCTGGTCACACAAACATGTGTCTGACATTATTTTCAAGCCGTTAAGTTTGGAAGTCAAACTGTTAGCCCTGTAGGAGTCCAGCACCTCAACCACCATGTCACTTCCAAGCCCCTGTGATCTCTTTTTCTCTCTTTGTTTTTCTCTCTTTCTTTTTGTTTTGTTTTATTTTGCTTTGCATATGCTAGTTTTCTACATGGTATGATCTTTACCCCAAATATGTTTATCTATTATATTACCCATTGTTGATTCCTTAATATTTAAATCAACTGCTCCATGCAAAAGTCACTCCATTAAAGGGAGAGAAAATAAAAACCCAAACAACACAATGCTCTAATTGTATTTAAAAATTCTAACCTTTTTTTCCCCATATTTTCACATGAATATGGCACTGTGAAAGTTTTTGCAAATTATGTTGTCGTATTGTAGTAATTTGTTCATTTTCTTCTGCTTTTTTATTTTAATATAAGAAAAGAATGTTTAAAGGAAAGGCCATGTTTTATTCAATTTACCACTCTAAACAGTGGGACACACAAAACAAACATTTGTCTAATTAACCAAAGAATAACACATGTAAATACAAGAGACTATTATTCATTCTTTCTTGGATGTACAGCTTGTGTTTTTGAGTACACAAGAAAAGAAAAAGAAAAATTAACAAAAGCTTATTTTATTCCAGTTCAACAAATATTTATTGAATGTTCACAATGGGTCAGGCATGGTTTTAGAAAACTCATTAAAAATAGTGGTTTTCAAATGTATTTATTTTGCAAATAAATAATTTAATTATATATTTAAATAATCATGATAAATATCAGAAACAGGCATATTATTATTTTTTTTGGAGAGTTTTTTGTTTTGTTTTGTTTTGTTTTTTGCGATAGGGCCCATGTGCTTGCCAGACAGACAGAGAGAGACAGAGAGATAGAAAGAGAGAAATCACCCCCCTGGGGGGATGGCCATGCCGCAATCCCTTCTCTTCCATTCTCCTCTTGGGATCTTGGGCACGCATGCACACGTGCCCGGCATGAGTTTTAAGCCACCAGATCCGGGACGTGAACTGCGGTCAACTACATGGGAGTCCAGCAACATAGCCATTATGCTAACTGCTGGTCCCAAGCATATTATTTTTATAAAATGTAAAAACTAATCATTACACGAGGAAATGGAAAGAAAACATTGGGTCTTTCCCATGTAAAAAATGAGTAGCATTATAAAGATATTCAATACTGCAGATTTTTAATTTATACATTAAATCCTAGTTTATGTGTGGAACAACTTTATCTGGGATTTGAGAACTTGAAATATACTTCACACTACAGTACATGTAATGTGTTTAAACAAACTCTTATCTTCAATAGCCATAGACAACTTTTAAAAATATATTTATTTATTTTCTTCTATTGCTTACTTATTTTTCTTTTTTATTATTGTTGTTGTTGTTATTATTATTATTATTATTTTAATTTCCTATAGGGCACGTGCACTTACAGAGAGAGGGAGAGACAAAGTGAGAAAGCAAACTTCCAGGTTTGGAACTCGAATCGTGGTCAGCCATGTGGGAGTCCATTACCATAATCACCATGCCACCTGCAGGCCCCCATAGACAATTTTTGATAGTTGATCACTAAAAACAAAACAACAACAAACAAATAATAGTGTAAAAGTTTTTAAAATAAATTTTAAGATTTTTATTTCTACTTATTGCTTCACTACCACTGCACAGTCAGGAAGAAGCAACCCAAAGGGATAGGCAATTAGAGAAAACATTTTCTAGAATACATAGTAAGAGAAAATTTCCATGTAATTCCATATCACGTGGAACTCTTGCTCTAACACACTTGCAATTGCAATTTATATGTTATAGATACATATTTGACAAATACTATCCATGACATATGAATATAAAGCAATTCAGAGAGAGCCAAAGAATTAATATCTGCTTGTCATCTATCAGGTAACAAGGGTATAATTGAAACTTTATTGACAACATGTAATTTAAAATTTAGAATTTTTACTTTCATATTATTGTAAGTGAAAAATAATTTCATCTAAGCAGCACATATCTAAGGAGTACCTACTACATGTCAATTACTATATTAGGTTTTAAGGATGTAGCAATAAACCACTAAAGCCTCTTCCTTGTTAAAGTTTACATGTTTTGAATATAGAAAAGTATGTAATCAAAGTTATGTATTACCTGTCTGTTGAAGGTAATAGTTACAATAAAGACTAGAATTCAAAAGTGAAGCCATTGGGACCTGGACTTTTCTATTTGGAGAGATTATTTATTCCTGATTTAATCTCATTGCTTGTTATTGATCTATTCAGGCTTTCTATGTCTTCCTGGTTTAAATTTGGTAGATTCTATGTGTCTAGAAATGTGTCCATCTCATTCAGGCTGTCTTTGTTAGCAAACAGACGTTCATAGTATTCTCTGATGATCTTTTGTATTTCTGTTATGTCTGTTGTAATAGCTTCTGCTTCACTGCTGATTAGATTTATCTAGTTCCTTTCTTGGTTCTTAGTCTAGCTAATAGTGTGTCAATTTTGTTTATCTTCTTAAAGAACCAGCTTTTGGTTTCATTTGTTTTCTATATAGTTCATTTTTTTCTCTATTTCATTTAGTTTTGCTCAAATCATTATGATTTCTATTCTCCTGGCATTTGCTTGAAAGGAAGGGGGGGCTTTTTCATCGTAGCTTTTCCAGTACCCTGCAGTGTGTTACGTTGTCCATTTGCCACATTTCTGTCTTTTGCTTATCTGCACTAATTTCTATGAACTTTCCTGTATGACTACTTTTGCTTATGCCCCATAGGTTATGAAAATATATGTGCTCATTATCATTGGTTTTGATGAGTCTTTTGTTTTCAGTCTTAATTTCTTCAGGGGTTGTGAAGTCATTCAGGAGTAGGTTGTTTAGATTCCGTATTTTTTGTATTCTTTCAAGTTTTCAATATTGTGATTTCAGTCTTTTTTTTTTTTTTCCCATTCACTTGGAATATCTTTTTCCAGTCTTTCACTTTCAGAATATGTCTGTATCCCTGAGGTGTGTTTCTTGTAGGCAACATATAGAGGGCTCCTCTTTTAATTTTTTAAAAAATCTATTCAGTCTGTTTCTTTTGATTAGAGCATTGAGTCCATTAACATTCAACATCATTATGTTATTCACTTGCCCCTGCCATTTTGTTACCCATTTTCTTGCTTGTTTTTGTTCTTTTATTTCCGTTTGTCCTTCCGTAGTTTTCCTGATGTAGTATTTCTTTTAGTAATTCTTGAAGAACTGGTCTAGTGTTGATAAATTCTTTTAGCTTGTGCTTATTTGAGAATGATTTTATTTTTTCTTTCTATATGAAAGAAAATCTTGCCAGGTATAATATTTTTGGTTGAAATTGTTTTTCTTTTGGCATTTTAACCATATCTTCCCATTCTTTCCCTCCTTGAGTTTTTCAATTGAGAGTGCTGATGTTAGTCTACTGGGATAAACTTTGAAAGTAACTTGACATTTTTTCTCTTGCTGATTTTAGAATTGTGTCCTTATCTGTGATTTTGACCAATCTGGCTATGATGTGCCATGGAGAGGACCTTCTTTGGTTGATTCAATTTGGGGTTCTTTGTGTTTCTTGGATCTGGGTGTTTGAATGTTGCTCTAGGTTGGGAAAGTTTACTGTAAGTATTTTTTTTTTTTTTTTGAGAGATGTTTGCTATAGGGTGTGTGCGCTGGCAAGAAAGGCAAAGAGAGACAAAGAGACAGGAAGCGAGAAATCACCTTCCTAGGGGGGATGGTCATGCCATAATCCCTTCTCTCCATTCTCCTCTTGGGATCTTGGCCACATATGCACACGTGAGTTTAAGCCACTGGGTCCGGGATTCACACCACGGTTGACTACATGGGAGTCCAGCAAAGTAGCCATTATGCCATCTGCTGGCCCCGACTAGAAGTATTTCATGAAATAGATTTTCAATGCTCTTATTAGATTCCTCATCTTCTGAAATACCAATTATAAAGATATTCAGGCATTTAATGGTATTTCCCATATGTTACACTCATTTTTTTTGGTTATTATTTCATTCTTCTTGGTAATTTTTTTTCCTAGATCAGAGGTTTTTATCTTCAAAATAAAAGATCCTACTTTGTGCATAGCCTAGTCTGCTATTAATACTGTCGAGGGAGGTTTTGATGTCTTCTAACACCATCTTCATCTTTAGAAGTTCCATTCAATTCTTTTTGTGTTTACCTTCTCCAAGCTTAGGAAAGACTTCCTAACCTCCTGTAGTTTACTGTCTCTTTTCTCTTGCATCTCATTTAGTTTTGTCACTATGAATATTTGTATTTTTTTTCTGACATATCCGTGAGCTTTTATTGTGCTGTCTGTAGGTGATGAGTTGTTGTATTCCCTTGAGGGAGAAGTATTTCCTTGCTTTTTTTAAATAATCTGTGTGCCTCTGCACTGGTTTTAATCATCTTATCAAGTACATGCTTCTTTCTACTTTTCTGAATGGGTTATATAATAGAAAGGAATAGCTCTTCTTTCCAGGTTTCTTCTTCCCTGCTCTTTCTTTCCCATTGTTTTCCATTAAGAGAATGTATCTTTCAAACAAAGTAGTTTGTATCTAGCTAGGTTGGTGTGATTAGACCCTTTAACAAACTTTCAGGATGAGATGGACCTGGAGCTAGACTGGAACTATGTAACTATGAAAAGAAGGACAAGCCCCATGCTGTATGTGGCAAGGAGCATCACAGCAGCTCCCCTTCAGCAGTTGCCTCCCTGGGATCCTGCTGTACAGGCAGGTAGAACTTGGAAAGTGACTGTTGAGTTTTAATGTAGTAAAAATGTCAAGAGTCCCCCAGATTCTATACACCTTATCAGAACACTTATCAAATTATGAGGGTTTTTTTTTTTTAAGGTTTATCTTTTTTTTCTTTTCTTTTTTTTTTTTTCTTTTGCAAAAGGGCATGCACACTTGTTGGAGAGAGATGGTGAGAAGGAAAGTGAAATATTACCCTCCAAGGGGGATGGCCATAATGCAATACCTTCTCCTCCATTCTCTTGGTATTTGGGCGTGATTGTACATGCACCCAGCATGATTTTCAGCCCATCAGGTCCGAGACTCAAACTGTTGTCAGCCATTTAAGAGTCTAGCACCTTAACCACTGTGTCACCTGCTGACCCCACATCAGAGTTTGTAGAGATACATAAACGCATTCTAAATATAAACAGAAAGATACAGATAACAGCAAAACCTATTTCATAAAAAGAACAAAATGAGAGGAAACACTTTCCAAATGATTTTTAAAATGTTCAAAAGCAAATGAAGAATGTTACAAAAATAGTACATTTGTAAGTGCAAACGTGAACCTCAAATTAAACCTTATATCTTATACAAAGATAACTTAAAATAGATCACGTAGATCACAGAAGTAACTATAAAACAGAAAAGTTATAAAACTTCAGAAGATACCATAGAAGAAAATCTTTGGGAATTAGAGCCTAGTGATGAGTTCTTAGACATATCATTGAAAGTATAACACAAAAGAATAAACTGAAAAATCAGTGTCATCAAAATAAAAATTTTTGCTCTGCTAAAGGCTATTTTAGCAGAAAAATACAAATTACAGATAAGGAAACCTATTTTAAACCACAAACTGACAAAAAACTTAAAGCTATAAATATTATAAGTTCTTAAACATCAACAGTAAAAAAAATCAATAATAATATTGGTAAGAGACATGAAGAGATATTTCACCATATCACTAAGGAGAATGTAAGGAAGCATACATGAGAAGATGGTGATAATCACTGGCCATTAGAGAAATGCAAACTAAGACCACAATAAATTTTCACTACAGACAAATCAAAATAGCCCCCTCAAATATATTATGTAATATAATCATCCTCTCTCTCTCTCATTCCCTTTCTCTCTTTATATATATATGTGTTCTCTCTTTATATATGTATGTATATACATACACACATATATATATATGTACACATGGAGATTTTTTTTAGAAAGATATATATGGAGAGATTTTTTACATATAAAATGTAAAATCTCTCCACATATCTCTATAAAAATTTCTCCATATATATTTATAGCACAGAACTCTGGAAAACAGTTTGACAGTCTGGAAAATATGCACTTACATATAACCCCCAAATTGCATTCCTAGTCAGTTTGAAAAGCAAATTAATCATTATTAACAAATTAATACATTTAGTGGTCATTTTTCCATATGTTTTAGTTGTCATAGCTGATTAAACCTGGCATAAAAATAAATTATATTAGGGAAGCTAGAGATGGTAGGTATCTACTAGTGATCCCGATAGTTTTAACTATTTCATTTGAATGCATTTTTAATGATTTCCTTTACATACAGATAATCTAAAGGAAATATGAGCTAAGAACAATACTTTAATGGGACTAGCAGTTGGCATAATGGCTACATCACTGGACTCCCATGTGGTTGACAGCAGTTTGAGTCCTGGACCCAGTGGCTTAAACTTATGCCACTGGGACATGTGCATGCGTGTCCAAGATCCTGAGAGGAGAATGGAGGAGAAGGGATTGTGGTGTGGCCATCCCCCCGGCGGGTGATTTCTCACCTTCTTTCTCTCTATCTGTGTTTCTGGCAAGTGCATGCACTCTATAGCAAAAACCTCTCAAATAAAAAATAAAAAACTTTAATTATGAGGATACTTCTGCTTTCCAGAGAGAGAGACAGAAAGATAATGAAAGGGAAAGTGAGAAAACACCTTCCCATGTGAGATGGTCATGTCACAATTTTTCTCCTTCATTTAACCCTCCTTTTGGGATTTTGAGCAGGTAACACATGCATCTGGTGTGCTTTTCAAGCTGCTGGGTCCAGGACTTGAATAATGCCTTCAGGCATATAGGATACAGCCATCTTAACCCTGCACCAACAGATGTCCCAGATAAAAATTCTTAAGGAAATAAATCTGAATATAGCTGTTTACTTTACTCATGCATTCCTTTAATAGAGATGTATTGGGCATCTGTAATGAGATTCTGGGATATGTAAATATTTAAGGAAAATAACTTATGCATATAGTGAATAGTTTCATATGGAATGAGTACAAATAAAGGCAATACCATACAGGAGAAGAAAACATACTTTCAATATCGGAGCTTGATAAAGAAGATGATATTCTTTTTATCACCACTACTTTTTATCACCCCAAATCCTATCCATTATTTACAGCAGCCTGGTTCATAATAGCCTAAAACAGAAAACAATGAAAATGTTGTACAATACATGAGCTATTATCAAATGTGTAGAACCTCTAATTTATGAAATACTACTCAGAAAAAATTAGAAATGAACTATTATTACATGCAGCAACTTAGATATGTATCGAGAGCATTATGCTGAGGGTGAAAAGACATTCTACAGGATGACCCACTGTATGATTTTATTTATGGACATACTCTGAATGACACAATTAAGATTTGGAGAATATATTAGTGTGTTGAGGGTAATAAATACACAGGGGTTGAGGATGGCTGAAGGGGGTGTATATAAAAGTGACACTGAGAGAGAGAGATCTCCATGGTGATTGAGTAGTTATGTATCTTGCTTATTGTAGTGTCAATAAGAATCTGTACTCACAGTGAACCACACAGAAGTCTACACATATTTTATCAATGACAATTTCTTGGTGTTGATATTATATTGAAGTTATGTAAGATATAACTACAGGAGGAAACAAGGAGAGAGATATAGGAGATCCTCTGTAGTATTTATCTTTACAACTTGCAGTGAATTCTAAAATTATTTCTAAATAAAAGTAAAACACAAAGAAAAAATATTTACGTATATTCAATGCTTATTAATCCTGACCTGTATGTGGGCTTTATTATGCTATAGCGATTCAAAGTAACTAGGATAAGAAAGGCAAAACAAATTTATTTATTTATTTATTTATTAGAGAGACTTTTGGTTATAGGGCCTGTGCACTCACTAGAGAGAGAGAACAACGGAAAGCAAGAAATTACTGCCCCAGGAGATTGACCATGCCACAATCCATTCTCTTCCATTTTCCTCTCTTCTCTTAGGATTTTGAGCACACACACACACACACACATACACACACACACACAAACGTGCCCTAAGTTTCTAGCCACCAGGTTCAGGATGCTAACCACAGTTGACCTTGTGGTAGTCCAATGACGTAACCATTATGTCATCTACTGGTCTCCAAAATTTCATTCTTTAAAAACTTGTTTAAAGGTGTTAGATTCCTACCTGGCTGACCAAGATTAGAATCCTGGATATGGCAGCTAGTCTTCTCGCTTTCCTTTCTCTCTCTCTGTCTCTCTCTGGTAAAATGAAAAAATAATGATAACAAATGGAATCAAATAAATTAATAATTTTTAAAAAGAACTGTTTTATGTAGACTGAAATCATGTAGACTACTTTAAAATCACAGATTATGCTATTTCTAAATTTTTATTTTCATAAAACAAAAATTACAGAACTTTTTTTTTCTTTTTGTGGAGACGTTTTTGCTATAGGGCACTTGCGCTCGCCAGACAGAGAGAGACAGAGAGACAGAAAGCGAGAAATCACCCCCCAGGGGGGATGGTCACACCGCAATCCCTTCTCCTCCATTCTCCTCTCGGGATCTTGGGCACGTACACACATGCGCCTGGAGTGAGTTTTAAGCCACCGGGTCCGGGACACGAACCGCGGTCGACTACGTGGGAGTCCAGCGACATAGCCATTACACTAACTGCTGGTTCCCAATATTAATTCACTTTTAATTGGGATAAAATGAATTAAAATTGATAGAGAAACTAAAATTGTCAAGACTATTGTCCAAACGAAAATGAAAACAAGCAATTCATCAGAGTTGAGTCTTTAAAAATGTGTCATATCTGGACCACACAGTGGCATGATGGTTAAGACACTGAATCCCACATGGCCTACTCTGCAGTTCATGTCCTAGATCCGGTAGTCTGAAACACACACTGGGCATGTGTGCACACATGCCCAAAATCTGTAGAGGAGGTCAGAGGAGAAGGGATTGCAACATGGTTTGCAATCCCTACTGGGATCGATTTCTCAATTTCTCTCTTTCTCTCTTTGTCTCTGTCTTTCTCTGGTGAACACACATACTCTATAACAATAAAACTTAAAAAAAAGTATCACATTCATTAAGCTATATAAATTTGCTATTTATTATGTTTATAGAAAAATAAATAAGGTAAAAATATGCCAGCTTCTACCAAACAACAATATGAAATATAACAGTATATGTAATATAAAGTCAATTTTATCGTTATTAATTATCCTATGAATTAAAGAAAAATCACCAGTTTTAGCCTTATCTCCTAAAATAAGTCTTAAAATAAACAAATTAGCTTTAAAGCATGAAATATTTCGGATATCTGGAAAATTAAGTCTAATGTGGACCTTCCTATATAGGTAATGTAATTTCTGTACAATTTGTTTTGTTTTTTTTACTATTTTCTGTATTTTCTTAAGGTAAACACTTTAATCTATTACCCTATCACCTAAAGAGATTATTTATGACTATTTCACCAGTTAGAACAAGTTTATTTTTCAATTCCTATTGATAAAACCATATTTCTTTTTGTGATTGTAATGACAGATTTTTATATACTGCACGCTGTCATTCTCATTCCTAGATTCATTTCAGCTAGTGCAGTTGCTCAAAAGGAATGTCCTGTTTTTGTATTAAAATGTGACTCTTGGCATCTAGAACTCCATTGCTTTTTCTGAGGTTGATCAAATCTTAACTTATTCTCTTACTGCACCTGTAACTAAAAGAGGAACTACTAAATAGGATTTGGTTTTATATACTTTTTGACTTAAACGAACTTAAGCAAGAAAAATGGTGTGTTTGTGTGTGTGTGTGTGTGTGTGTGTGTGTGTATACACACACATACATAA
>NW_006159959.1:689849-694006 GCF_000334495.1 Tupaia belangeri chinensis
CGTGGGAGTCCAGCGACATAGCCATTACACTAACTGCTGGTTCCCAATATTAATTCACTTTTAATTGGGATAAAATGAATTAAAATTGATAGAGAAACTAAAATTGTCAAGACTATTGTCCAAACGAAAATGAAAACAAGCAATTCATCAGAGTTGAGTCTTTAAAAATGTGTCATATCTGGACCACACAGTGGCATGATGGTTAAGACACTGAATCCCACATGGCCTACTCTGCAGTTCATGTCCTAGATCCGGTAGTCTGAAACACACACTGGGCATGTGTGCACACATGCCCAAAATCTGTAGAGGAGGTCAGAGGAGAAGGGATTGCAACATGGTTTGCAATCCCTACTGGGATCGATTTCTCAATTTCTCTCTTTCTCTCTTTGTCTCTGTCTTTCTCTGGTGAACACACATACTCTATAACAATAAAACTTAAAAAAAAGTATCACATTCATTAAGCTATATAAATTTGCTATTTATTATGTTTATAGAAAAATAAATAAGGTAAAAATATGCCAGCTTCTACCAAACAACAATATGAAATATAACAGTATATGTAATATAAAGTCAATTTTATCATTATTAATTATCCTATGAATTAAAGAAAAATCACCAGTTTTAGCCTTATCTCCTAAAATAAGTCTTAAAATAAACAAATTAGCTTTAAAGCATGAAATATTTCGGATATCTGGAAAATTAAGTCTAATGTGGACCTTCCTATATAGGTAATGTAATTTCTGTACAATTTGTTTTGTTTTTTTTACTATTTTCTGTATTTTCTTAAGGTAAACACTTTAATCTATTACCCTATCACCTAAAGAGATTATTTATGACTATTTCACCAGTTAGAACAAGTTTATTTTTCAATTCCTATTGATAAAACCATATTTCTTTTTGTGATTGTAATGACAGATTTTTATATACTGCACGCTGTCATTCTCATTCCTAGATTCATTTCAGCTAGTGCAGTTGCTCAAAAGGAATGTCCTGTTTTTGTATTAAAATGTGACTCTTGGCATCTAGAACTCCATTGCTTTTTCTGAGGTTGATCAAATCTTAACTTATTCTCTTACTGCACCTGTAACTAAAAGAGGAACTACTAAATAGGATTTGGTTTTATATACTTTTTGACTTAAACGAACTTAAGCAAGAAAAATGGTGTGTTTGTGTGTGTGTGTGTGTGTGTGTGTGTGTGTATACACACACATACATAATATACATATACATACACACATACACCTATATATGTATTTGTGTGTGTGTATGTGTGTGTGTGTATTTACCCATACAAAGGGCCTTATAATCATATATTGGAAAAGAAGGCTATAAGTTCTTCTCAAGCTAGAAAATTGCTTTCTTGGTTAGACTCAGAAAAGTAGATTTTTAAAGCAAAACAAAACCCTTAAAATTGCCTTTGAATGATTGAATAGAAAGTGATGTTTTTGTAGTTCTAGTTCTTTATGTGTTTTTAATACCTGACTATCACAGGCAGTACAAAGAGGTCAGTTCTATTTTTTTTTTTTTCCCTGTGAGTAATGATTCTTAAGCATCCTTTAGGTGTATGTTGGTAGCTATTAATTATAGTGTCTGTAGTTTTCAGAATTAGAGTAGGTGGCAATCAGACTCTTTCTTCTTTTAGTGGCTGTTCTAAGTATAATTGAAGTCCATTATAATATTAAGTTGTAAACTCATGTCTTCTGTTTTTTGAAAAGAGTATATAATTCCTCTTTAATTTTTGCTATCACATAAAGTGCACTCAATAATGCTTCCATCTTTAAAGGATAGTATTTACAATAGTAATTACTTGCTCTGAGAGAGTACATTAGAATACTTTTTATGCAAGCTTGATGTTATGCATTTACTTTTATTTATAAAAAGTAAAAACCTTCAAACATATAGTATCATATATTAAACAAATAAAATGTAATTTTAATGCCAGAGGGCATGTATACACATGCTACAAAAAAAGGGGAGTTAATGTAAAAAGTGAGTGTACACCCAATGAGACCTGGTCATGCTGCAGTCCTTCTTCTTCCAAATCTCTATCTTACCAGGATCCATATTTTTCAAGCTGACAGGGGTGGGACTCAAATCTGGTTAGTCATATGAAATCCAACTTTCTATATACTGCACCTAACCACTGTACTACAAAGCCAACCAATAAAATAAATTTTGACCCCTTTGTGACTAAGATATATATACACACACACACTCCTTTGTGTTCATAATTCATAAAATATTAAGTAAATATTAATAGTAATCATTACTCTCTTATTCAGTTACACTGTGGTTTTAACAATGATCATTGTAACTTAAATTTTCAAAGTATTTCAGTAGGTTGGAAGAATAGCTAGGCTATCATGTCTATATGCTTATTTGACTATATATATATATTTGACTATATAGTTATAGGGAAACATGTCTGCCTCTTTACTTTATCCTGAGTTTCGTGTCTGATTAGAGGGGCAAACTTTCCTCAGAGAGGGCTGTAATTTTAGAATATGTAAGAAAATATGTTTTTATTTTAATTTTTCAAGTAAATATATCAAAGTGCTGTTGCTGCTTCAGTTCCTTGGGTAGTAGTCCAAACAATTGAGAGATAATTTCTGCAAATAGAAAACACTGAACAATGGTAGCATTATGGAAAGATGTACAATTAACTTTTTGGCATTACATACAAACTGATATTTATATTGTAAGTTCATGCTGGAAGATAATTTCTTTGTAGACTGTAAGGTTAATAGGGTTATTACTAATTGAGTGTGCATAAATAAATATGCACACTCCACATTATACTATTTTGAAAAAGAAATAGTAAGAGGGGTCTTCAAAGTTCATGGTAAATGCACATTGTAAAGAACAATACATGGATTTAAACTATTTTGCACCAAATAAACGCACACTTTAATTCTCTTACTCCATGAATTTTTTGAAGTCCCATTGCTATGTGAGTTTTGGATTAAATACTTGTGAGAAATTTAGCAGTAGCTATAGTTAATACAAAATAGTTGAGTTTGTTGCATGTTCAGCTATCATACATTCTCTAGACAATAAAGAAATACCATTGGCAAGTGCCATAGATTGCCCCCAGATGCGATGCGTATTTCTGTTTGTTTGCTTCTGGTGTGGTGCTTTGTATCTAGGCATTTTTATGCTTTATCATGGTATAAGATGCACCATGTTGAATGACATACACTTTTCTCACATAACATGTATGTGTGTATGTGTGTGTATATATGAATTTTAGTTTACTTGTGTCCTTAGATGGTACTCAAACTGTATTCTGTAACACCATGAAGGTGCCCACAGAAAGGTTTAGGAGGGGACCAGCAGTTGGTGTGATGGCCATGTCTCCGGGCTCCCATGGAGTTGACCATGGTTCAAGTCCTAGACCCGGTGGCTTAAACTCATGTTGGGCATGTGTGCATGAGTGCCCAAGATCCCGAGAAGAGAATGGAAGAGAGGGGATTGCAGTGTGGCCATCCCCCCGGGGGTGATTTCTCGCTTTCTGTCTCTCTCTGTCTTTCTGGTGAACACATGTGTCCTATAGCAAAAACCTCTCCAAAAAAAGAAAAGAAAAAAAGGGTTAGGAGAGGTTGCAGTAAAAGGGGATTATGACTTCATTTTTGTATCTGATTCCATTCTGTACATATGTATTTTTTGAAAGATTTTTCTACAAGGTGCAATGTGCTTGCCAGAGATACAGTGAGAGACAGAGAGATAGAAAGCGAGAAATCACCCCTTGGGGGAAGGGCACGCCACAATCTCTTCTTCATTCTCTTTTAAGGATTTGGGGCACACATGCACATGCGCCCCACATGAGTTTCAAGCCTCTAGGTTCAGGACTCGAACTATGGTTGATCATATGGGAGTCCAGTGATGTAACCAATACACCATCTTCTGTTCCCTCTATATATTTTTGCTATAGACTATGTGTGCTTGCCAGAGAGATAGAGAGACAGAGAGTGAGAAATCACTTCCCAGGGAGGGTGACCACACTGCAATTCCTACTCCTCCACTCTCCTCTCAGCATTTTGGCATGCAAGTACATATGTCCAGTGTGAATTTCAAGCTGCCAGATCCAGTATTCAAACTGTCGTCGACTACATGTGAGTCCAGTGACGTAACCATTATACCATCTGCTGGTATCCCTC
>NW_006159959.1:694037-698870 GCF_000334495.1 Tupaia belangeri chinensis
GGGAGGGAGAGAGAGCATGAGTACACCTAACAGGGCCTTCACACAGCAATCCACCTCTAGCTTCAGCCAGCCAGGATCATTGGCAAACTTGTGTGTGTCTTGTGTGTATAGGTAGACCGGGGAGATTCCCATGGGATCAGCATGCGTTCCTGTAGCACCACTGAGAGTCTTGCCTTGTACATTTTTTTTTTTTTTTAATTTTGCCACAGGGTGCATGTGCTTGTCAGAGTGAGATGGGGAAAGAGAGATAAAGCAAGAAATCATCACCATGGAGCATGGTCATGCAGGAATCTTTTCTCCACCCTTCTTTCAAGATTTTGGGCATGGACACACATATGCTGATTTTTTTTTTAATATGCTGATTTTTGAAGCCCTTGGGTTTGGGATTTAAAGAGTACAATCAGCCGTGTGAGATTCATCCCCTGCAACCACCACAGCACTGGCTGGCCAGCCTAGACTTTTATTTTAAATAAAAAGAATTTACTTAAAGAATGATTTTTAACTTCTAAGCAAGTCATATATAAGCCTTTCCTGAAGAGATTATTTTAGAATTATTTTTGGGGAGGAATAGAGACAGTGCTTATTTAAATACAATACGATACAAATTCGGAATGCAGAATATAGAATATACAGAATCAGTCATTTCTTTTCCTTTTCCTTTTCTTTTCTTTTCTTTTTTTTTTTCCCTTGCTATAGGACTCCTGTGTTTAATGTGCTCACCAGAGAGACAAAGAGACAGAAAGCAAGAAAGCACCCGCTGGGGTAAATGACCACATTATTATCCCTTCTCCATTCTTCTCCCGAGATTTTGGGCATGCATGCTCATGAGCCCAGCATGAGTTTCAAGCCACCAGATCCAGGACTCAATCCACAGTCAGCCACCTGACGGTCCAGAGCCTTAACCACTACACCACCTTCTGGACCCCCATCCATTTTTTTATAAAGAAGTCAAGCTGCTTTATAGGACATGCCTTTTTCCTCCCTTGTTTTTTTTAGCAGGGAAGATGATAATTTTTGAGCGTTATCTATAATAACTTTTTTTTAACAAAACAAAGTGAAATTTTAAGTATTTCAGTTTCATGGGATTTTGATAGTAGCCAGCACATTTCTTAAACCTCCATTAGTTCCCTCATTTTCTGTTTATGAGATCCCATATTTCTAGCTAATCATAAAACAACAAGCAACAGAGAAGTCTAGAAAGGTAATATTATGAAACTATAAAATTTAATATACAAATATTTTATACTCCTAGACAACATAGCTCAGTGCATGTTAAATGCTATTGTGCATTCCGAGAGCATATTTTTGTTTAAAATGCAGATGCTCAAACCTTATGCCCAGACATAATAAGTTCGTAGGTGCTCTGAACCTGAATTATTAACACCACAACAGATGGTTCTACATCAGAAGTATCATAGACCACATTTAGAGAAAAGATAGATTAAAGTTATCATTTATTCTTCACTGTCACACTTTCTGTCAACTCTTTAATTCCTGCTCACACTTTTTTATTTTATAAACTGTATGTGAGATTACATATGAAAAGTACCTGATCTATTCTGAAATATGGTAGCTGCATTATAAATGCAATGCCCATAATTTTTTTCTTTGCGGAATTATGATTAAAAGAAATAACGTTGACACTCGCGTTCTTGATTATTTATTTATTTATTTATTTATTTTAAGACAGGGATTCTTTTTTTTTAAAGTTTTTGCCTTAGGGCATCTACACTTGTGGTGATGCAGAAGGGTGGAAAGGAGAAAGACACAGTGAAAGGAAAAGTGAGAAATTACTCCCCAGGAGGCATGATCATGCTACTGTTCCCTCTTATCCACTCTCCTTCCAGGATCTTGGGCATGCACACACCCGTACTTGGTGGGGTTTTTTTTGTTGTTGTTGTTATTTTTTCTTTTTTTGGAGAGGTTTTTAGCTATAGGGAGTGTGCACTCACCAGAAAGACAGAGAGAGACAGAAAGCAAGAAAGCACTCCCCGCCCCCCAGGGGTGATGACCACGCCGCAATCCCTTCTCCTCCATTCTCCTCTCAGGATCTTGGGCACGCATGCACACACGCCGGCATGAGTTTAAGCCACCAGGCTAGGACTCGAACCACGGTCCACTACATGGGAGTCAAGCGACATATCCATTACGCTAACTGCTGGGCCTCAGACTTGGTGTGTTTCAAGCCACTGGGTCCAGGACTCGATTGCCATTGGCTATGTGGGAGTCCAGTGACCAGAGTCTATCTGCTGTTACTAAAAGAGGGATTTTTTTTTCTTGTTTTAAAAATTATTTATTCATTTTCTCTCTTTTTTTTTTTTTTTTTTTCTGGAGAGGTTTTCGCTATAGGACACATGCGCTCGCCAGACAGACAGAGAGAGACATAGAGACAGAAAGCGAGAAATCACCCCCCAGAGGGGATAGTTACACCGCAATCCCTTCTCCTCCATTCTCCTCTCGGGATCTTGGGCATGCACACACACGTGCCTGGCGTGAGTTTTAAGCAACCGGGTCCGGGGCGCAAACCGCGGTCCACTACATTGAAGTCCAGCGACATATCCATTACGCTAACTGCTGGTTCCCTTAAATTTATTTAATTATTTTTGTATATAAATTTAATCACATTGTTTAGCTTACAATGTGAACATTTAAATATGTGAACATTTCTCCCCAGTCCCATTGATCAAAGAGAGGGATTCTTTATGTTGCCTCAATTTCCTTCCAAATAGCTCCGTTGACAGGCACTCACTGCCCATGCCTGTCATTTAGGGTGAACCAGAATCAACCAGGGCTCGGTCTTTCAGGAAGCAGCATCAACTAGTGTATGCTACCATGGCTGAGCCAGCATTTTATATTTTATTTTGTAAAAGCTTTGACAGTTTTGAGCAAGGAATCATAGTATATGAGTACATTGGCTATAAATGAATAAGACTAAGCCTAGTTAAGCATTTATAATTCTTGATTTGTTAACTATGTGTACATATTTAAAAATGAAAAGAAAATAGATCTAAAGAAAAATACTATGTGCAAATATATTGCCAAAGAAATATATTATCAGCAGTTTCCAGTGAAACCTAATATTTAGGAGGTCTTGAAATATAGAAAGTAGTATCATTTTAAAGATTATTACTATTTTTTAAAATTTTTATTTATTTATTTAGAGAGGTTTTTCCTATAGGGCACGTGCACTCGCCAGTAAGACAGAGAGAGACAGAGAGACAGAAAGCAAGAAATCACCTCCCAGGGGGATGGCCACACCACAATCCCCTCTCCTCCTTTATCCTCTTGGGATCTTGGGCACACATGCACACTCACCCAGCGTGAGTTTAAGCCACAGGGTCTGGGATTCAAACTGCAGTTGGTTACATGGGAGTCCATTGACATAGCCATTATGCCAACTGCTGGTCCCAAAGATAATTTTTATATGACTATTATTTGAAATTTTTCTGTGAACCTTTATAATACCTTTCACCTGCCTTTATATTACCTTAAAATATACTTTATTTCTAATTGAATCACTTTTATTTTTCTCATTTTTTTTTTTGTTGTTGTTGTTTGTTTGTTTGTTCGTTTTATCCGCCACCAGCCCCCCATAGCGTACACTCATTTGCCGGAGAAAAACAGAAAGAGGGAAAATGAGAAATCATTCTCAAGCAGAGACAGCCATGCTGCAATCTCTACTCCTCCATTCTCCTCTCAGGACTTTGGGCCTGTACACACATGTCCCTGGCATGATTTTCAAGCCATCAGGCCCAGAACTTGAATCACAGCAGCCATGTAGGAATCCAGTGCCATAACCACCATGCCACTTCCTGGCTCCCAATTACTATATATATATTTTTTCAAAACTACAAAGGCACATGTATATTTCTAATTTTGCCTAATTCATCCCTTCCATCCCATCCTCATAAATGCATTACATCGATATCTTTCTTCTTGTGGTACAAAGCCTAAAATATAATAAGTAGTATGTTTATGTCCATAGTCAATTGATTTAGAAATCAACCTTCATAACACTTTTGGCAAATTAAAAGCGACATCTCTGGTAGGTTATAGATAAAAATGTTACTTTGGTTTTCTTAATATCTGAGCTTAGCGCTACTAATATTGAAAAGCTTTCACTACATTGAATTTTATGTTCAGTTTGCAGTATACTTAGTTATTATTAAATAAGTGAAAACTACTCATAACAATCATGTGTGCATTATTTAAAGCCATTATTGTGTGCTAAATTCATCCCAGATGGAATGGTGTTACATAGTCATTCAAGAAATAAATTCATAAAAACTTATTTCACAGATGTATGTACTTATAAATAGTGTAGATATTATTGTAATTTGTCTGTTGTATTTTGCTAAGAATTTTTCAAGAATTAGTCCTGGTAGGAATTCATAAGAGACTTTTCTTTACATTTTTATAGTTTTTGCTTTTTTGTTTGTTTGTTTGTTTTTCATTTTTAGAGGGCATGTGAACTTGCCAGCAAGTGACTTAGAGAGGCAGAGAAATTATAAAGTAACCCCTCCCACCCCTGCAGTGGAGCACAATCCTGCCTCATTCCTCTCTCCTTGATTCTTCTCAGAACCAGCAGTTAGTGTAATGGCTATGTCGCTGAGCTCCCATGTAGTTGACGGATCTGGTGGCTTAATCTCACACCGGATGCATGTGCGTGCTTGCCCAAGATCCCGCCTGCGAGGAGAATGGAGGAGAAGGGATTGCGGCATGGCCATCCCCCATGGGGGGTGAGTTCTCGCTTTCTGTCTCTCTGTCTCTGTGTTTCTGGTGAGTGCACGTGCCCTATAGCAAAAACCTCTCAAAAAAAAAAAAAAAAAAAAA
>NW_006159959.1:698901-725682 GCF_000334495.1 Tupaia belangeri chinensis
AAAGATGCTTCTCTTGGAATTTTTGGCACACATGCAGAGAACATGGTGTGTTTCTCAAGCCGCTGGGTCCAGGACTTGAATTATCCAGTTGTCCAAATGGGATCCAGCCACTTCAACCACCACATATATCAACTATGTATGTCAACTATGCTGAAAAGCATAGTTATACAATTAGTGCTCTCATGAAAAACCTGTATAATCACCAAAAATAAAGTCATTGCAGAATCTTTAGTCCTTCAACTATTCTCCAATCTTCAGCTCATTTTTTATTAGTACCGGCATTCCCCTTTTCAGTCTTCCTGACTTTCTTTCTTCATTGTTGTTGCATTACTTTCACTGTTTTCCAGAGATCTTCTCATATAGGCCATGTCTTGCAAGTGTATGTTTGGGTTAAGTTTTTTTCTTTTTCTTTTTCTTCTTCTTTTATTTATTTATTTATTTTGGTAATTCAATGAATCAAACATTATGTCAAAGCTACTGGTCTTGCCACATCAAAATGGATTCTGAATCCAAACATAAAGATGACCTCTGATGTAGTCATGTATATCTTGCCTGTTTTTGTGAATTTCATAGATCCTGTTCCATTTCCAGGATGAAGGGCATCTATGAGGATTTTTTTCCTCTGAACTAGTCATTTAGTCATGAACTTGGTGGTAGAAATGGTTACTGTGCCATTCATGATGGGGGTCTGAGATGATGAATAACAAGAATAATCCTTGTTAATGCTACTGCAAATGATCGTAAAGTTACTGACATAGTAGTATTTGAGGTCTTAGTTCTGAAATGAGCATCAGGAGATAGGTTTCCAAGAAGTCTATTTATGAAAATATTATGTTATTTATTTTGTAAAGACTTATCTTTTTTATAATTATCTAATTGTTCCAATTATTTAATTTTCTATTGCAGATAATTCTGCACATGTTCTTTGAAATAAAAATAGACAGATGAACAAAAAAGGTCACATAAATAAAGCTAAATGTCTATCCAGGTATATTTTAGTGGATATGCAATTTAAAAATGCTCTTTTGTATTTATATGTATCAATATAAATGTATGTACATATTCAGTTATTTTTAAAACTTGAATTATGAATTGTTATATTTCACTTTAGATTTTATATTTACTTGATTTTTCACATATAAAGTTAACATATCTCTTTATGTAGTTTAACAGAAACTAGAATAAATTTTCTAATTTATCTGGAAAATTGTAACAAATTAAGCAAAAGAAAACACTGATGATTTTGTTGCCTTGGTTTTGTCTCTTGGTGATGAACCATTGTGATACAATCACATTTATTTTATTTATGTCTAAACCCACTGAAATCATATTAATCCACCCTGTTGAAGCAATGAAGAAAAAAATACATAAATATAAAGGTTGATGACAAATTTTAGTAAGGCTCGCCCAATGTACACTCGTTTTTATATATAGTGAGTCATTTACCTTATTTTGTATATAGTAGATGGATACTCACTCAACTGAGTGAAAAGAATAATAATAAGCCCAGAGTCTGTGGTACAGGAAGGCTGTGGGAAGTCTTCTCCGTATGGGAAGGCTGTGGACCCCAGGTCTGCTTGAGCTACTGGACACATCAATGTGCATGTGGGTGATCCTAGTCGGCGGAAGACTGGGGAGGGGATTGCAGCATGGTGACAGCCTATAGGGGATCTCTCTCTTTCTCCAGCTCAATGAATAAATTAAATAAACTTAAAAAAATACTAATACACTTTGAGTTGATTACATTGCTAAAGTTACATGTATATATGCTCAATAAAAACTGATAAAACATGGTCCAGAAGGTGACATAGTGGTTAAAGTTCTGGATTCTGTTTAGCCACACATGGTTGGAGTCCTGGACTCAGGCTTGACAATCATGCCAGGTGTGTAAGTGTGTGTGTGTGTGTGTGTGTGTGTGTGTCCCGCTCATCCTGAGAAGTGATTGTTGCACGGAAGTGAGTGTTTCCTTCTCTATCCTCTCTGATGAATGTGCATGCCAATGGCAAAAATATAAAAAGCAAAAACTGATTAAAATTGAAAATCCTAAAATCTTAAGGTTGCTGTATTTTTTCTTTGTTAACATATATATCAGCTTCTTAGTATAGCAAACCCACTATGCCATAGTTGTCAAACACATCCAGAACTCTTCCACTTTTCTGAATTCTTACTGCTGTTACTCTGGTTCTGTCCATTTTATTTCTTATCTATTTTATTCTGATAGTGACCTATACACATACTTCTAAATGCACAGCATGGTAAACTGCTAAATCAAACAGCTCAAAATGGCTAGTATTTTACTCTAATAAGATTGCTTTTTAATTTTTCCTTACTTCCAGGCTCTAAATGATTTCTCCTTTCTCTTTGACTCTAGTCACTACCACTTTGATCTAGAATATGCAAAATATGCTTTCTTGGGTGCGCAGGTGGTATAGTTGTTTCAGCACTGGTCTCCCACATAGCCGACCAGGGTTCAAGTCTTGGACCTGGCAGTTTGCTTTCTCAATGTCTCTCTCTTTCTCTTTGTTTCTCTCTGTCTCTCTCTAGTGAGCACTTGTGCCCTATAGCATATAAAATAAAAATGGTAATAATAAATAAATAAATAAAATAATTCTTAAAAAAATTTAAAAATATGCTCGTTCTTTAAAAACTGTATTAGTTATTTTTTGCAGCATAATATCACCACATTCTCAGCAGTTTAAAATAGCATCCATTTAATATCTCACAGAGTTGGGACCAGCAGATGGTGTGGTGATTACATCGCTGTACTCCCACGTAGTCGACCACAGTTTGAGTCCTGGACCTGGCAGTTTAAAGTTCATGCCAGGCTCGTGTGTGTGTGTGTGTGTGTGTGTGTGTGTGTGTGTGTGTGTGCGTGCACCCAAAGTCCTGAGACAAAAATGGTGGAAAAGGGATTGTGGCATGGCCATCCTTCCTAGGGCGAGATTTCTCACTTTCTGCCTCTCTTGTTTCTCTGGCAAGCATATGTGCTCTCTAGCAAAAGTTTCTCTTAAAAAAAGAAAAAAAATATATCTTACAGTCTTGGTACATCTTGGACCTAACTGGGTCCTCTTTAGAGTCCAGCAAGTCTGCAGACAAGGTTGGTGTCAGCTGGGATGGCAGGCTTTGGAAGGACCTGCTTTGAAAACTGTATGCTGGCAGAGATCAACTAATTATGACTGGTTTGCTGGGGGTGGGGTGGAGAGAAGGGAACAACGTTTCTTGCTACCTGTCAGCCAGAGAGGCTGCCCTCATTTCTAGCTGATTGTTGTCTGGAGGTTCAGTTTCTTGCCACATGGGCATCTCCAAAACGGTTACTTGTTTTAGCACACTAGCCAGATAGAAATTACAACTTTTTGCAACATAATTGGGAAGTGGCATCTAATCACCTTTGCATTATTCTATCGATGAAGCAAGTCAGTGTTTCTGCCTACACATATGATTATACAAGGGCGCAGATACTTGTAATGGGGGATCACAGGAAACTCATCAGAATTGGTCTTTGCAATAGTGTTTTTTTATTGTTTTTGTTTGTTTGTTTGTTTGTTTTTTGCCACAAGGCATATGCACTCACTGGAGAAGAAAGAGACAAAGAGAGGAAAAGTGAGAGAGGAAAAGGGGGATGATCCTACAATCCCTTCTCGTTTATTTGCCTCTCGGGATTTTGGGCATGCACACACACAAGTCCAGAGTGATTTTCGTTACTGGGTCCAGGACATTAATTATGTTCAGCCATGTTGGAATCCAACTGCCTAAACTACCACACCCCTTGCTAATCCTACGACAGTTTTGGCACTTATTATTCTAGCTGCACTGAAAATATTTTCTTCAGATATCCTTCTGGTTCTCTCCTTTTGATTTGTTAAAATCTATTCTCAGAAGTATATTTTTCAGAAATGCTTTACTCATCCCCTCATGTGAAGAGTACCCAGCAGATAGTTTTATTAGCTTCCTTAGCTTTTAGCCTTTTGTATCATGATAATTATCAGCAACAGACATAGCATATATTTATTTTGCATTTCATCTTTCTAAATAGGAACACTCTAAGACAGTTGTTTTCTGTGTTTTACTGTCAGATATGCCCCAACCTTCTAAAAAATGTGTTAGGCCCAAAGAAAGAAGTGTTACAAAATTAAAAGTGGGCACCAGTTAGTGGCCGTGTAATCAATGAAGCTGGATCCCACATAACCAACTGTGCAGTTCAATCCTAGATCTGGAGGCTTGAAAAACCAGCAGGCAAGTGAGTATGCATACCCAAAATCCTGAGGGGAGGATGGAGGAGAGGGGTTTCTAGAGTGGCCATCTCCTCTAAAAGACACTTTCTCATTTTTCCTCTCTTTCTCTCTCTCTCTCTCTCAGCAAACTCATGCTTTAGCAATTTTTTTTTTTTAACTGTAGAAAGATTTGGGGCCAGCAGGTGGCTTCCTGGGGGTAATTTCTCACTTCCTCTGTGTTTCCAGAGAACATATGAACCCTGTAGCAAAAATCTCTCTCTGAAAAAAAATTAGAAGATAATGATTTTAATGTCTCATAACATATAAGCATTGTGCAATAATAGACACTAGCTGTATGTTTCATTTTAAATTGGTTAAAACTAAATTTCTTTACCCTTGCTTTTTTTTTTCTTTTTTTTCCTTCTTTTCATTCATTGGCAGATAATGTACATTTTTATCATGTAGAACAGTGTTTTAAAGTACAGATACCTTGTGGGATGGTTAAATCAACAAAACTAAAAATACATTGCCTCACATGGTTCATTACCTGTTTCTTAGTTATACTGACCACATTTCTTTTTTTTAATTTAATTTAATTTTATTTTATTTTTTGCTATAGGGCCCGTGTGCTCACCAGACAGACAGAGAGAGACAGAGAGACAGAAAGCGAGAAGTCACCTCCCAGAGGGGATGGCCACGCCGCAATCCCTTCTCCTCCATTCTCCTCTCGGGATCTTGGGCACGCATGCACATGCACCCGGCGTGAGTTTAAGCCACCGGGTCTGGAACGCGAACTGCGGTCGACTACGTGGGAGTCCAGCGACATAGCCATTACGCTAACTGCTGGTCCCAGTTATACTGACCACATTTCAAGGGGACCCATAGTCATGCAGGCCTAGTGACTACCATAATGAATAGCAATACTATTAAATAATTTATTCCAGAAAGTTCTATAGATCAGCTGTAATTTATATATTTACCCATTTTTTTCTTCCTGCCAGGTTTTTAACTCCACAGCAAATAAGTCTGTCTTCATCATGTATATAAGATGTTTATTCCAAAATAAAAAGCCTAGAAGATGTTTTTAAAAACATTATTGAGTGTTAGAATTTTAAATTAATAAATAACAAAAAGACTTTTGGGCAAAAATGAAATTATCCTAAATCATAAAATGAATTATTTAAATGATAGATATCATTACTGTTCTGTTTTCTCCCTTATATTAGCTGACAAGGTGAGTTTAAAAAAAATTCTGAATCATTATTTTGAATTTTATTACAAAAACAAAACCTTTCTGCCTCATGAAAACTTATGAAATACATTACTATGAGAATAAGCAGAGGGAAATGTGTAATATTAATTTTCCAACCACTATGTATTTTTGTTCTCTTTTAAGAGACCACAGTGATATAGCAAATCCTGTAGACTAGCAGAGCTCAGTAACACTAGGCTTGTTTCATCTTGCTCTGTGTCCCTTGAAGCTCATCATAAAATCAGTAGGATTTCACTCTTCAAAGATAGATCAAGTCAGAAAACATCCCCTTCCTTGTTGAGAAGAATGCAATTTTTCTAGTAAACAGCAGCCTGTCAATTTTTTAAAAATATAAACCATTGTGTTGAGAGGATGGAATAAAAAGGTTATAATAGGTAATATGAAAATATGATTGAAAGAATGGCTGACAACTTTTACATCTGTCATATAAATATATATTAAGTGTGCAAAAAGAGCTTAAAGTTCAAGTGAGCCATGTAAAATATTTTTTAATAACTTGAGAAAACGTTATATTCATCTATGTTAGACTAGCTGAAGCAAACTTATTGGATGTCAAGTATCTCAAAGTCAATTTCTCATTTTGCTCTGCATCTCTGCAGAGCTGATCTGAGCATAGAGATCCTTTGAAATCAATGGGAGGTTGGCAGTTGGATTAGCTAAAAACCATCATGGATCATGACTAGAAATTGGTTCCTTGTGACATTTTCAGTGTATTTCTTCTCTTATGTACTAACATAAACAGGAAAGACAAAGCCATTTCATTTATTCTCCTCATTAATAATATTCAAGTGTTTTTATTTAAATTTATGTGCAAATTTAATCTTTTCAGAGATTTCTTTGATCAATTATTTTAATATTTACCCTAGCCTCAACACTAGCTGTTCCTTTATATTCTTCATTCCTATAACATATGGTACTATTTGATTTTTATATTATAGTAGTTTATATTTTTGTAATTTTTTATTTATGACCATAATCCTAGATTTTTTTTACAGTTAGTGTTCAGAATATATGATAAAATAGGTAGTTTATTTAAATGTAACTAAATCTACTTCCAATTAGATATTTTTTTTTTTTAAGAGAGATTTTCACTGTAGGGCGCGTGCGCTCGCCAGACAGACAGAGACATAGAGACAGAAAGCGAGAAATCACCCCCCAGGGGGGATGGTCACGCCGCAATTCCTTCTCCTCCATTCTCCTCTCGGGATCTTGGGCACGCACGCACACGCGCCCGGCGTGAGTTTTAAGCCACCGGGTCCGGGACACGAACCGCGGTCGACTACGTGGGAGTCCAGCGACATAGCCATTACGCTAACTGCTGGTTCCCCCAATTAGATATTTTGATGAAATTGCTCAATACTCAATTTGAAGTATTTATTGGTGATGAGAGAAGTTGGTTTGCAATGAAGATGGCTTCACTATTCTAGAGAGTCTCATCAAGAGACAAGAGATGCAATAACAAAAGAAATTAATTCAAGGTTTTTAGGCAAATCTGTCATTGGGTACAGAAATTAATGCCCTTGATATCCAATTTATTTCTCTCTCTTTTTTTTTTTTTTTTTGCTTTTTTTTTTTTTTGAGAGGCTTTTGCTATAGGACGCGTGTGCTCGCCAGAAAGACAGAGAGAGACAGAGAGATAGAAAGCGAGAAATCACCCCCTCAGGGGGGTGGCCACGCTGCAATCTCTTCTCCTCCATTCTCCTCTCGGGATCTTTGACATACATGAACACATGTCCAGCATGAGTTTAAGCCATTGTGTCCGGGACTCAAACCATGGTCGGCTACATGAGAGTTCAGCAACAGAGCCATTACACTAACTGCTGGTCCCTTGAAATCCAATTTCTACTCCTAATATTTCCCAAAAATATACCTGGGACCCCTAAACAAGCAATCTTTATTCATTTGTTTTTCTTGTATTCTTAATCTTAGTATACCCTTATTTCACATTTACAGTTAGTGAAAAAAGTGTGCTGTTGATTTTTGACAGTAGATGAGCAGAGAGACTATGAAAAGTTGAAGCATGACATCAAAGGAAAGAAAGAGGCAGATTTCATCATCGGCACCACAAGACATAGAAATATTACTCTCCCTACTTCATGCAGAAGGGCAACCTAATGGAAGTATACCCAACTGTCTTCTCCAAGATTACCTATGCACATTATAAACTCTACTCCTCAATTCTACACATGTAGTAACCTCTTCTTTACATGGAAATATTCCATCAATTTTCCATTATCTGAGTCTGTATCACTGACAGCTATGAACTGTAAGACTCCCTCACTAATGTTCATGGAATTTGCTTGAATACTAAATTTAGTGCCACACTTCTAGTAAGTGTTTATATTGTGGTATATTGATTTATATAGTGGATATTTATCATATTGTGATATATTTGTCATTTATATGTATAAATTTTACTATTTTTTGTTTTGAGCTATAAAAAGTATGCTGGAAGATTTGTGACAAATAATTTCTATTTCCAGGCTCCTAGACAAAATTAGATAATTAGCAAGTGAATGAGATTATCATTTACTACACTTTGTTTTTAATTGGTGAGATATTAATTTAATAACCCAAATAATCACATGAAGAAGATGTTATGAACTTTTTCCATTTTGGAGATGAGGAGATTACTTTTTATTAGTGATAACCAAGTCATTGAATATTAAAAGTCTGAGGAAGAGTCCCTGCAGAATGTCAAAGTTTTAGGATTTTCTTTAACCATTGTTAGCTATAAAAAAGGAAAATCATATTTGCTATGGTTTGAATTTCTCCCCCAAATCTATATATTGAGATTTGATCTTGACGGAATTAAGAGACTGAACGTAATATAACTATTATGTTGAAATGTGGGGCTTTTGTTGGTGGGTCAGACAATGATGTAGCAGTAATAACACTCTACAAAGCCGACCTACATGGGAAGGTTCTGGGTTTGTATCTGAAGACCTCACTGAACATGCTTGTGATCTGTGACCGGCTGAAGTTGCAGATGGATCACCAAGTGGTGAGCATATTTGGGGTGCCTGTTTTTTTGTTTTGTTTTGTTTGTTCGTTTGTTTTTTCTCACTCTCTTTTGATTATGGAAGAAATCCTTAAAAAAAAAAAAAGAAGAAGAAAGGTAGGGTCTTTGGGAAGAGATTGAAATTAAGGCCATTAAGGTGAATCTTCTATGATTAAATACTGGTGGTTTCCTAAGGAAGGAAAATGAGATCAAAAAGGGATAACATGGACACAATACATGTCGTCTTCCCCTCCACCGTACTAGGATACAGCCAGAGGACCTTCACTAGCTGCTGTCCCTGGACTTTGGACCTCCAAACCATGATCAGAATAAACCTCTATTTTTGTAAGTTACTCAGACTCAGATATTTTCTGTTGTTAGTAACAGAAGCAACTAGAATAGCATTAAAAAAATGTTAAGTGTTTGTATGAGTTATGGATTTTATCTTCATACTTAACAAAGGGGAACTGAAAAAAGACAAATCAAAACGCATGAACCGGTGGTCAAAACAAAACAATAACAACAGTATTTCTTTAAAGAATTAGTGTCCCTATTAAAATAGTCAGTTTGGGGCCAGCAGATGGCATAATGGTTTCGCTGGACTCCACAGTTTGGTCCCAGACCTGGTGTCTTAAAATACAGTAGGCACATGTGCATGCCTGTTCAAAATCCCAAGAGAAGAATGGAAGAAAAGGGATTGTGTTAAGGCCATTGCCCCTCAACCCCCCCGAGACAATTTCCCCCTTTTGTCTCTCTTTTTCTCTCTGGCAAGTGCATGTGCCCTATAGCAAAAAAAAATAAAAAAATAAAATAAAAAAAAATGGTGTTGGCTTGTGAGCTCCAGCCTGGAGGTATAAGCAAGTCCTAAATATTCCTCCTCCATTACCTACCCTTCAGTATCGACCATAACACTTTCACACATTTAACCCTTCATAAACTTTTTAACCAATTCCTTTTAATAAACCCTACGTCAGAAATATTTTTCTGTTTCTTTACTCATACAATTACAAATGTCCCCCTACTTTTTCAGATTACTTCTTACAAAATAGTCCCCCTTCTAACTGTTGATGATATTACTGACATATTATAGATCCTTTTTCTTCCTTGAGTTTGCTTCTCTCATTCCCCTTGCTAAACACTTTAAATTCCTCCATCCCTTTCATTTTACTCTTCCTTCCTTCAAAAATTAATCTATTTAATTTTCCCATAGCAAGGTAGTGATTTTTTTCACTACTAAACAGTGTCTGGCTTAATTTTCAATATGAATTTTTTGGTACATAATAACCCTTGACTTATACATTTGCCCTCTTGCACGACTTATTTCCAACCAGTGCAGGTAGAATGTAAGAAACCATACAGAATTAAAAAGGTGCTCATCAATGAGCCAACTCATTAAAGGATCTGTATCCCACATGGACAACTGAGTACTTCGAGTCAGACCCAGTCACTTGGAAAACATGCCAGACAAGTGTGCACACATGCCCCAAGTTCCATGTGATGGGAGAGATGGAAGACAAAGGACTGCAGAAGGACTGTTCTTTATGGATAATGCATTTTCCATCTCTCTCACTGTCTCTCTGGACAATATGTGTGCTCTCTGACAATTTTTATTTTTTGCTATGCTCATCAAATGGGAGATTGAGAGAAGTTATGATCTCCTGCTTTTACTCTAAATAAGGAAGACTGTACTGATGCCAGTCTCTCATTTTTCACTAGGGGAAGATTGCATTGATGTTTAATGTTGGCGATATGGGGTAGAAAGTTCAAGAGATTACTTAAACTAAGAAGAAACATTCAGAAGTCATTGTGTTCTCTTTTAAAAAATATAGGCTAATAGAAGCATTCTTGCACTTTGTTCATTCTGATTGACCAGAGAAGTGTATTTTGATACTTAATTGGAACAAATCTAAACAGTTAATAATTTTTTTTGGGGGGGAGAGATTTTCACTGTAGGGCGCATGCGCTTGCCAGACAGACAGAGAGAGCCATAGAGACAGAAAGCGAGAAATCACCCCCCAGGAGGGATGGTCACGCCGCAATCCCTTCTCCTCCATTCTCCTCTTGGGATCTTGGGCACGCACGCACACGCGCCCGGCGTGAGTTTTTAAGCCACCGGGTCCAGGACACGAACCGCAGTCGACTATGTGGGAGTCCAGCAACATAGCCATTACACTAACTGCTGGTTCCCAACAGTTAATAAATTTTAAAGAAGTCGCTGAGAGTAGGAGATGAGAGGGAATTCCTAAAATATTATATGAAGATAGGGTAGTCAGTGGAAAATGCACGACAAAGCATTCAAAATGAGTAGGATTGAACATCTATGTAAAAGAATAACCTAGAACAAAAGTGTGATTTTTTTCTTCTGATTAATAAAAGAAGCAAATACAGATATCACGAGGATACAATTTTAAAATAACAAGTGTCCTATTTAGAGATTTGAAAAGTCTCTTTCCAATAATATTTATTTCATTTGGCAAATTAGAGATGAACTCATGTCGGTAGAGAGAGAAGGGACATGAAATTTTAGTTAAATAGCAATCTTCGGGATAGACATCATGAAGAATGACAAGATGTGCTAAGTATCACAGCAAAGAGTGAATGAAAAAATTTAAAGATGTCCTTATACTTAATATCTTTATTTCTAATGATGCCAATTTTTATTGATTTTTTCCTGCTGGAATTCATATCCCAAATTGTTCAAAGCAAGGTTAAAATAATAAATTGTGGACTAGGAATAGGAGTGTGACACTAGGGGTAGTCAAGTAGGAATATAAATAGTCCATGATGTTTACAGTGCTGATGTAAAATTGAAGGTATTTGTTTGGCTATTGTGTCCGTAGTATTTAGACCTTCAGAAAGGAAAAGGAGTAAGTTCTTATGTGCCGACATAAAAGAGTAACAGGACAAAGGCCTTGGAAAGTCAAAGAGCAGTTGTTTTCAGGAGTCGAGAAAGAAAATTATTATAAGATAAGAAATTGCATTACATTTTTAGCTATTAGATATTAGTATGTTCAAAATGGTAAAGTTGCTGGGGGACCAGCAGTTAGCGTAATGGCTATGTCGCTGGACTCCCACGTAGTCGGCTGCGGTTTGCGTCCCAGACCCGGTGGTTTAAAACTCACGCCGGGCACATGTGCATGCGTGCCCAAGATCCCGAGAGGAGAATGGAGGAGAAGGGATTGTGGCGTGACCATCCCCCCTGGGGGGTGATTTCTCGCTTTCTATGTCTCTCTCTGTCTGTCTGGCTAGCGCATGCACCCTGTAGCGAAAACCTCTCCAAGAAAAAAAAAAAAAAAAAAAGTGGTAAAGTTGCTACCTGGGAATCATAATAGTGCCTTTCTCATTGAGCGGGGAAGGAACCCTGTAGGCAAATTCCTTCTAAAAAAAAAAAAAAAAAAAAAGTGGTAAAGTTGCCTATGTTGAAAAGGTATAGAGCAAGATCTTAAAGCAAAAATGATAAAATTTAATGGAGCTTAAGAGCTGCCCTTAATTTTGATTAGTAAAGAAGGTGGATTTTAAAATAGTCCTGGGTAATCATATGGTTAGTGGTAATACATTACAAAAGTGTAATTTTTTTTTAACCTATATTCTTGGTGAATATAGCATATCGTTCCTGAAAGTTAAAAGATGTCAAGGACAGCACATAATGGAAGGTAATGCAATGGGATTGCAGCAAATTCCAAAGGAGCGAGTTCTACGCGAATTGAGAAGTAGTGGTCTGGAAATAATTGTAAACTAATTCTGCATCTGGGCCCTTTAGCGTGTGGAGTATGGGAGAAAGCACAGCTTCTTACTGACAAGTCTGCAGGAAAACACCGGTGGGAAAGAGACATGTTTTAATTAAGCAAGCAAGAAAGGGACTTTTTGTGAAGAGAATGAGGATAAAATAGTTATTTGTAACAGGATGGAAGATTCAGAGGATGGAAGATGCAGAGGGAAAGGGGAAAAAAGTGAGGAGCCAGACCTAATTTGGAAATGCATGAACTAAGAGATGATGACTACAAATTCTGAAAATGAGAAAAGAGCATCTAAAGAACCTACATTTTCTTCAGGGTCTGGGTATCACTAAACCTATAACAATGCTATTTTCATCCAAAAACCAGTTAGGTTGAAGAAGGCAAGCACATGCACAATATGAAGATACAGGTGTTCTGACTTAGACCACTGAAGCCCCAGTTAGCCTTTTCAAGATGCCTCATAGTGGAAAAAACAAACAAGCAAACAAAACAACTGGTTCACAAAGTAGATTTGAGAATATCAATATTTATTTAAGAGTCACAAAAGATTCACAACTTTTGTGATCAGTCGATGCTATCAGGGAAATAATTTCACCATACCGTTTCTCCCCATCCAGATTATGAACTCTTAATTGGTACTCAAAAATATTTGATATTAATAATTCTCTTATTCTGTGACTCAAAGATTTTGATGTATAGGGCAGCATCACATTGCACAGGAAAAATGATATTGAAAAATGCATATATCTATTAATAATTCAATGAAGATGTATAATTTTTCACCTTTCAAAATTATTAATGCAATAGTTTATGAGCAACAACAGTAGAAAATATTCTAGTAATACTTAAAACTGAAAGCTAATGTCAACAGATCTAGAATATGGTCACCGCATAATGGGTTTTTTATTCTACAAAAATGCTCAGTCACAGCCAAAGCATAGTTTCAAAGATATTGATCTTGTGACAACATTCCTTTGAAATGACTTTATTTCAGTTCTAACAAATGACTCAAGTAGATTAAAAAATGAAGTTAAAGCCACATAAAAGAATTTACTTTGGTGTTATGAAAGTGTCCATTTTGAGTAGCTGAGAGAAGTAGCTTAGTATATAATGTCTCTAATAGAAATATCTTACGAGCACTCCGAATAATAGAATGCAATATTAAACAATGTATAATTGGCAATCAAGTTTCTATGCTCTTCAGATTAACACCCAATATTATGACCTGGCTGAAATTTCTTTCACAAGAATTTGATAGCCTCTGTAAGGTACAATGAGTTTCTATTATGGACTTGGTTGATTGTATATGTTCTATAATCCAGAATTTAGAATTAAATTTACAGAGCATGTCCAATCCTGATGGTTAAGGAACCTAGATCGCACATGGCCAACTATGTGGTTCCAATCTCAGACCACATAGCTCTAAAAATATGCCAGGTGCATGTGTATGCCTGCCCTGCATTCAGGATGTAGGGCAGGATGGAGAAACAGATGAGATCGGTTTGAGGAATGACCACATGCACTGGGGGCTACTTCCTCCCTCTTTCTCTGGTGAGCACATGTACTGTCTGGCAAATTTTTCTGTCTGTGTGTATGTATATATACACATATATTAATATCTGGAATACACACACATATATGTATATGTATATATATATATATAATATATATATATATAGAGAGAGAGAGACTGTAATCTTCTGTATAGACTCACATGTGTTACGGGACTGTATATAATCATCCTTTTTCAAGGCTGGTCTAATTTAGAAAAAATGTTTACTATGTTATTATACTTAAGTGTAATGTGACTACTGTAAAGAAAATCATTTCATCTTTATGTATTTATTTCTATCTGTCTTAGCCCCTTCAAAGTATGAATGTAAGTCAACGCATGTGAAAAACTGGGTCTGGGAATAAAGCAAAGAAATATGGTAATGATGACGACAGCCATCAAACAACTATCTGAATTTTTTAAAAGATAGTTGAGTTGTCACCTTCTTCATCTACTTCACTTTGGCTGCTGATAGATATTGGTTGTTGCTTATAGCACAGCTTGAAACTGTTGCATTCTATCTTAACAGCATTTCCACCCAGATGATAAAAATAGCATTTACTGCACAGTACCATGTGGAGAGGTGATAGAAAAAGACAAGGCAATATTTCGTAACACTGCCTGAAAATCTGAAATAAAATAACATGAACAAGCATGTCTGTGACAATAGAGAGAAAGAGGCATGTGTGAAGCCTGCAGTAGCATGCAGCATTATATGTTGGGAGTGTGTTTAAGAGAGACACCAAGAAGTTTTAACTGTGTGAAGACATTTTATGTACACTGTTGGCAAAACATTACCTAATTAGAAATCCAACAGTAGATGTAAATTTTATCAAGTGCGAGCAAAATCCTAAAGAAGGAATATAGAAAACTTGAATTGATGCTTGGCCTCTTCTTCACAGAATAAACATTGAACTGACCTTAATGTTTTGAGCATCTGGTAATTTTCCAGAAATGAATCTAATCATGATAAACACAACAAAATATCATTTGTAGTGGTATTAAAGGCAACGTGATTTGGGTGTATGTTTTTAATACTGTTTCCTTTTATTTCCCACACAATTGAAATTATTTAAATCCAGTATCAGGTCTGCTTTTTGCATATCGTTATATCCCTCACCTTAGATTTTCACCATTGACAAAACCAAGTAAACGTCAGGATTCAATTTCACATTTCCCTATGGCAAGTCACAAAAAGCTTCTGTTTATTATTTTTAAACTTTGCAAAATAACATTTGAAGTAAAACCAATGGAAAATTTTAAATTAAATATATTCTTTCCCTTTTATATAATTTAGTAACCAAATTCTGGAGGAGAATAATTTTTATGATTCATTCTTCTAATTCATCTATCCATCCAGCCATCTGCTTACTCAAAAAGAAATCTATTGAACATAAGCTATGTGATAAGCACATGGAATAAAGCAATAATATGATAAGATATGTCTATCTGAAAGAGTCTGGAAGTAAAAGTAGGTGTTAAAATTATATGAAAATTATATTATCGTTCGGGGCACATTTCACTACACAAAATATTTTATGAATTCTTTCTTATCTACTAGTAGTAATAATTATTTTTTATTAATAATTCTGTGATTTAAAGATCACCATTTCCATTTTACAAAAGAGATAACTACGTTTAGAAAGTTAAGTAAACAGCCGGACATTGCAAAGATAGGGTGTTAGGATTTTAAATATATGATATAATTTGAAATACTTGCTCTTAATACTTTAACATTACCTTAATGCCATAAGGTAGATACCTTAATACTTTGTGAATATTGTATCTGAATAAGATATTAAATAACTCATTTATATTAATTTTCTATGATGTCCAATAAGTTTTCATCCACATGGTGGCTTAAGCATTAGAAATTTATTCTCATAGCAGGACCAGCAGTTAGCGTAATGGCTATGTCTCTGGACTCCCATGCAGTCAACCACGGTTCAAGTCCTGGACCCGGTGGCTTAAACTCATGCTGGGCGCGTGTGCGTGCATGCCCAAGATCCCGAGAGGAGAATGGAGGAGAAGGGATTGTGAAGTGGCAATTCCCCCTGGGGGGTGATTTCTGGCTCTCTGTCTCTCTGTCTCTCTCTGTCTTTCTGGCAAGCACACGTGTCCTATAGCAAAAAAAAACTCTGAAAAGAAAAAAGAAATAAATTTATTCTCATATCTGTGAATGCCAGAAACATGATCTAAATTCCACTGGAGTAAAATCAAGGTGCTGACAGGACCATGTCTTGCCGTAGTTCTAAGGGATAATTATTCCTTGTCTCTTCTAGATTCTAGTGAGTCTATGGCTTTTGTTGTGACACATTACTACAATGTCTTTCTTATGTCCATACTGCCTTCTCCTCTCAATGTCAAGTCTCTGTCTCCCTTCCTATATGTCTCTGGACTCCCATGCAGTCAACCACGGTTCAAGTCCTGGACCCGGTGGCTTAAACTCATGCTGGGCGCGTGTGCGTGCATGCCCAAGATCCCGAGAGGAGAATGGAGGAGAAGGGATTGTGAAGTGGCAATTCCCCCTGGGGGGTGATTTCTGGCTCTCTGTCTCTCTGTCTCTCTCTGTCTTTCTGGCAAGCACACGTGTCCTATAGCAAAAAAAAACTCTGAAAAGAAAAAAGAAATAAATTTATTCTCATATCTGTGAATGCCAGAAACATGATCTAAATTCCACTGGAGTAAAATCAAGGTGCTGACAGGACCATGTCTTGCCGTAGTTCTAAGGGATAATTATTCCTTGTCTCTTCTAGATTCTAGTGAGTCTATGGCTTTTGTTGTGACACATTACTACAATGTCTTTCTTATGTCCATACTGCCTTCTCCTCTCAATGTCAAGTCTCTGTCTCCCTTCCTATAATAAGGATGAATGCAACTGCATTTAGGGAGTCACCCAGATAATCCAGGACAGCCTCCTCATGTTGAAAGTCTTTAACATCTGTAGTTCTTATTTGTCTAGGTATTGTTTGCTTGCTTTTAATATATAAGGTACCATTGATAAGTTCCAGGAATTAGGAAGAGGATATTTTAGGTGGTCATTATTTGGTCTACCATACCATTCTAGCACTTAATTATCTTGTACTTGAATTACTGTAATAGTTTTTTAATTTGTTTTACTGTCTACAGTTTTCCCTTTCCAAACCATTTTTCTTAATAGCAGACCACCTGCCTTAGGTTAATTTTCTATTCTGAGTATACCCACTGATTAATATTTGGAACACTGGGTCCAGGACTCAAAATTTGGTCAACTACATGGGAGTCCGGTGATGTAGCTATTACACTATCTGCTAGTCCCTATAAAATCTATTTTTATAATTTTCTTTATACCTAAGTATCCATGTAAGGGTAAAATTGTCATTCTCATACCATTGCTCATTTTCTCCATTACATAATTTTTAGTAATTATGTATTTGTCATAATCCTTTTCTTGCCTAAATTTATTATACTTATTTAATCTAATTAATATTCTGATCTTAACTTCTTAACTTCTTTTTTTTTTTTGAGTGGTTTCTGCTATAGGGCATGTGCGCTCACCAGAAAGACACAGAGAGACAGAAATCGAGAAATCACCCCAGAGGGATGGCCATGCCACAATTGCTTCTCCTCCATTCTCTTCTCAGGATCTTGGATCTTGGGCATGCATGCACACTCGCCCGGCATGAGTTTAAGCCACTAGGTCCAGGACCCAAACCACAGTCGACTGCGTGGTAGTCCAGTGACATAGCCATTATGCCAACTGCTGGTCCCAGTAACTAAATATTTTAAATTTAACATTACACTGCTATACAAATGATCATGGAATTTTTGCAGGGCACAAGTAAGTATATGTGTGCCCAAGATCATGAGAGGAGAATAGAGTAGGAGGGATTGTGGCATGGCCAACCCCCTGGGGAGCGATTTCTTGCCTTCTGTCTCTGTCTTTCTCTAATGAGTGCACACGCCCTATAGTAAAAATCTCTCTGAAAAAACAAATGATCATGGGATGCTTAAAGGTTCTTCATCTTATGCAACACAGGCTAGCTCCTCATGTGAAATCCCTATATCTCGTCTAGAGACTTAAGAGGCGTGAGCACAACACTTTTAAACTAGTTGTATTAAAAAGCTTTCTTGGGGCCAGCAGTCGATATAGTGATTGCATTGCTGCATGCCTACATGGTCGACTGCAGTTTGAATCCTGGACGCAGTGACTTGAAAATCACTCTGGGCATATATGCATATGTACCCAAGATCCCAGGAGGATGGAGGAGGGATTGCAGCATGGCCAGCTCTCCTGGGTGGGGTGGGAGGGTGGTGGTGGTGATTTCTTGCTTTATCTCTCATTATCTCTGTCTCTCTCTCTCCAGAGAGCCTAGGTGCTTTTTTGCAAAAACCTCTAAAAAAAATTTCTTGAAAGAGTTGTATCTTAGGACCAGCAGATTGCATAATGGTTACATAGCTGGGCTCCCACGTGGTCAACCATGGCTAAAGTCTTATACCTGGCATCTTGAAACTCATCCTAGGTGCATTTATGTGCATGCCCAAAATCCAAAGAGGAGAATGGAGGAGAAAGCATTGGAACATGGCCATCCCTCCATGGGGTGATTTCTCACTTTATGTCTCTCCTCTCTCTGGCAAGCATACACACCTTATACAAAAAATTTCTCTCTAAAAACAAAACAAAACAAAAAAATAGAGTCATATCTCTAACTGAACACTTACATCCTCCTTTTTGGTGCTTGTCTTATTCTTTTCACTATTAAATTTGTGTTATCACATTTACTTGAACTTTCTCATATTGTCTATTTGCTCTTTTCAGGCCTCCTCTCAGATCCTTTTGTTGTGCTCATCATTGAACAGGATCCTTCTCAGAGCTCTATCTTTTGCTTTATTCTCTTTTTGTTATATGGTAACCACTAGGCAATTCCCCATATGCTGCTATTCTAGCTCACTGGTTCTCAACCAGGGATGATTTTGTACTCACCACCACCCCACCTCCCCACCCCCGAGAAAACAAATAGTGGTGCTAAGCCCTGTAATATACAAGATATTCCCCTACTACAAAGAATTATCTGGCCTCAAATGTCAATGTGCCAGGTTCATTATAACTGAAGCGATTACAGATGTCCAAATGAAATACTATGAGTGTTAGACACACACATTACATCCCACCTAGAAATCCAAGAGATTTTTAAACTGAGCAACTCTGCCTGACTTGGACCACTGGGTGCCAGGAGCAATCCCCCACCCGCAGTTGTGACAATCAAAAATGTCTGCAGACGTCACTACCTGACTCTCCCATTCCTGGTATCCTTCAGCAGTCATTGAAAACAACCATTATTCTGGATTTTCTCTGTTTATGGAACATAGGCATGCACTGGTTTATGTTAATCTCTGTCCTTGTTACTTCATTATTCTTCTCCTTGAGAAAAGGAACTATCATTCAGTGTCACCTGTTTCAACGTCAAAAATTACTGCTATTAGCTCCTTATGTTAATTAAGACAATCCAAGTGAAGATTTGAGAAAGAAAATTATTTTTGAATTATTATTATTAATTATAAAGAGTCTAAAACCTATATTATTTCTTTCACTTTTGTCTGAAATTTATATGCGTATATAATTTATGAGAAAATTTATCTTAGAAATGGCAATGACAGAATAAGAAGATGGTACAGTTATCACTGACTGCATCTTTTGACAGATTCTACTTAGTTAACAGTAAATATTACTATAAAATATTTATTCTAATTTAATAAATGTATAATTATCATAGTTTCTCATGAGTTTATAAAAATAACAATTCTGAAACTTATATTTTGATAGTCCAATTAAGAAGAGAGTTCTTCAGAAGACGAAAATAATCATTTTACATTTTGAAAATTAAAGTCAGAAATAGAGAAAAACTGTGCAATATACTGTGCAATATTTACATTTTTTTGTTTTATTTTTTTTCACTTCCCAGATTTGTTTGGCAAATCTTGAAGAAGCAGAAACATCACTGTGAATATCCATCAGGTAGAGCAATTTTTTATCCTATTAGGAGGTCTATCAAAGACATGAAGAGACAAGAAAAATAATTTTAAGTTGAGGAGAAAATGTACATGGTGTTACCATCTGCTTTGAAAGAAAACCATATAGATAAGAGTGAAAATCCATTTGATAGCGAAACCCTGTAAGAAAGTGGAAAAATGAAATTTTATTTCTTAAGGACAAAACTCAGAGATGCTTAAGAAAATTGGAAAATGCCAAACAGACTGGCAGCAAACAAGACAGACATATTGTCTGTGTTAAAAACAGAGTCTTACGGTGATAGACAGAGTTCTTCAACTAAATTTGCTTAACATATGATGCATAGGATCCATAAATTATTCTGTATTACTCACTATAAAAAGTAGAGCTGCACAGTTTGAATCAATAACCATTTTAAAGAATATTCTTTGTAGTTAAATAGAAATGAGCCCTTCTGTTTTTAATAAATAATATTTTACTTACAGATAGTTTATTTCTATCACATTGTAACAGAGGCAGAATCAATTCTTGATCTTTGACTACTGACAGACTGCAAGCCTTACCATTCATTCAGGTAAGACAGCATAGTCCTCTCCTTTGACAGTAGTGGGGAGGTAAGCCCCTTCCCACAAAATAAGCTCATTTCAGCCCTGCCTTCTTGCCGTAAGAAATAATACATGACGTCAAAGTCAATTGCCTCTCCTTGTTCTTTCAAATCATTTTAGGACTCGCTTGAGAGATTTCCTTACTCTCTCCAGAAACCTTCCTATTTGAGAAAGAACTATACCTTTTTGGTGCATGTGTGGTGCAATTAGTTCTGATGTTGCAATAAAATTTGGGGTGGTAGACTTTTCTCACAACTTTGCAAGGTTACTATAATACACAATAAAAGGGAATGTATGCACAAAAATAAAATGTATATATAGTAGAACTTACAGATCGCAGAAAATATCCCAGTGTAATCTATCTCATAAATTTTAAACTAATGAAACATTTTAGGTTAGTTTTAATAAACCATTAAGCTATATCTCCCTAGATGAGATATTTAAAAGCATCACTTTCCCAGTGTAGTTTTATTTTCAATATTGGTATATAGGTATTGAGATAGAAATAAAAATTTAATGTTTAAATAAAATTGTTTGCAAGGACTGAACGCAGTCACAGCGGTTTGTGGGAGATAAATTATGAATGCATCGTGAAGACAAAATCTGCATCTTAAGAATAAGTGCATTTAAGGGAAAAATATAATCATTTTTGTACATTGGTAGTCCTGCTCAATCTTAACTTTGACAAATAATTTCAGATTATAGAGTTAAATTGTGGTAGGAAAAAAGCATTTTTTTTTTATTCACTGAATTAGTTTTATGCTTTTATGTGTGTATGTAGATGGAGACTGTTAGCTAACTGAGGGAAAACTTAAAATAATGGCTTTATATTTATTCACAATATATTTAAAGTTGATTTCACACCATGGCAGTTTCAGTTATTGTTATGCAGATACATAAGGCATGTATTAATATACATATAAATATGTAGTGCAACATATAATTACATATATGTGTATGTATGTTGCATGTCAAATTTAAAGTGGTTAGGGATATGTGTATTTGTATATATCAACATATATATAAAGAGATATATACACACATGTATAAATGTCAGTCTGTGTACATGTATATATAAAAGCATATATACGTTTAATGTATAAAATGTTCTTTGTACATAAATTTATTGTTTTGTGTATTTATAACAAGGCATAGAAAATATTTATTTATTATTTCAGAATAGCATGAGTTATAAATCTGTCACCATTGTGGTTATGATCAAAAATTTATTGTGTGTGTGTGTGCCTGGAATGTTTGTGTGTCTATTTTGCTTGGTCTTACTTTCAGTAAATGCATTTTTAATTTAAAAAATTCTTAAAGATTAATAATCATAAAAAACCCTTCTGAAATATATGAACTCTTAATATATCTTATCCCTCTTAGTGAAAATCTAAAAATATGAAAACCATGTCTTCAGAGCGGCAGCAATGAATCAAACCTATTACTGAGATTTTAAGCCACTCCAGCTGCATGTGAAGGAGGTGTGAAAAAATGAAAGTTCAATAATCTAAAAAAAATAGTGCCTTTCCGCATTTTGTAGGATGGTGGTGATTGTGGAGCACACAGAGTAGTATTCACTCAGTGGGTGATTTTTGCAGTAGCAGTCTGATCTCAGTCTAAATCCTAAACCAAAATTAAAACTCAATGTGTTTCATTGCTTTTGAGCCAACATTTTTTCTGCACTGCATTCTCTAGCTAAGTCTTTGGTAGGTTTAAGATTTCACCTTGTTTCAAATGTAAGACTTTAGAACATCTCTTTTCTAAAGAGAGATCCCATTTTGAAACACACCTGCCTGAGTGATTGCTTCTTCCTTTCATGACCTCATTTAAAAAGTTGTAGCCGTTCTTTTATGTAAAGTAGAAGAGCAGTAGAGTGGTAAATGTGTCTAGAATTCCACATTTCTTGTTTCTTGCTGTACTGTCTGGGGAGATCCTCGATTTGAAGAAGATAGCTACACAGATTTTTAGTCTTTTAATTGTAATGGTAAAAATGATAATAAATTATAATAAACATGAATAGCTAAATTTTCTTCTCTTAGAAATATAAAATGTGATTAAATGCTTGTTTTTTTTTCTGCTTTTTTTTTTCCTTTCTTAGAGTTATGTTACTCTAAGCAAATGATAAATTAACAACATGCATTGATGTTTTTTGAAACAAATGTCTTGATAAAAATAATAATTTTCATACACAGCAAACATGTTTTGTGACTGGTAATCTGCTGGATACATGGCAAAAGTAATAAGCAGCTCAAGCTGGACCCGTTGTACTTAAAATTTCATCTACTAGAGTTTTGTTTGAACAATGTAATATATCAGGTCTCCAGGGTTATGAGGCATATTTTCTTAATGTATAATTAATTTACCAAGCACAAAGGTGAACTCAGATAATAAGAAAAACATGGTTATAGTCATTTAAATGACCACTCAGATGATAATACGTGCTAAGTGAAATTTGAAAAGTGTAAAAATATTTGTTTATATTCATTAAGAATCCCTATCATGAACACACCCTTCATTTTGTGTTTCTTGTCTGCTCACCCATTCCCAATATCACTAGTATTTTATCAAATAGAGAAATAAAATTTACATATAAAATCAATGACTACACAAAGTTTAATGAGACAAATATTACATTATTTAAATACTTGCATGACACTTTATAAAATAACATATGCAAGTATGTACCAACAGAGTACAAGATAAAATTTCCAAAATGACTGGAAATTCAAACAAATGAATGTCATATAACATTGGAAAGGAATTCTCTTCAATCTGTAAAAATATATGTCCAGAAATCAAAAGAGCAAAATATAAACATATAAAACCAAATGATCTTCACAATAGGTACAGAAACATAATTTGACACAATAGAATACTTATTTGAGATAAAAATACTAAAAATACTAGAAAAGAAAGGAGCGTTCTAACTTTATGAAGGGTAATTATAATTATGTAAAATCCACAGCTAACAATGGGACCAGCAGTTAGCGTAATGGCTATGTTGCTGGTCTCCCATATAGTAGACCACAGTTCGTGTCCCAGACTCAGTGACTTAAAACTCACACCAGGTGCGTGTGTGTGTGTGCCCAAGATCCTGAGAGGAGAATGGAGGAGAAGGGATTGCAGCGTGGCCATTCCCCCTGGAGGGGTGATTTCTCGCTTTCTGTCTCTGTCTCTGGCGAGCGCACGCACCCTATAGGAAAAAAAATGAATCCACAGCTAACATTAAACTTAATTGTGAAAGCCTGAAAGTCTTTCATTTTAAGATCAGAAACAAGGGGCCAGCAGATGGTAAGGTGGTTAAGGTGCTGGACTTCCATGTGGTTAACAATGATTCAATTCCTAGACCTGGCAGCCTGAAAAATCACTCTGGGAACATGTGCATGTGTGCTCAAATACCAAGAAGAGAAATGAGGAGAAGGAGAAGGCACAACAGCATATCTATCAACTCAGCAGGTGATTTCTCACTTCCTCTCTCACTGTATCTCTCTCTCTCTCTCTCTCCCTCTCTCTCTCTGGTGAGCACACACACCCTATGGAAATCCTAAAAAAAAAATATATTATTTTGCATGTTGTAATGATATACAGTGCTTGAATATATTAAAAAAAACCTAATTAATGGGGAACAAAAAGACAAAATCAATAGAATAACAAAATAGCATATATACGCCATCATTTCAACTCCATAATCAAGGCAAAAAAATTGTCTTGCACAATTTAAATTTGTTTTGTATTTAGAACATTTTTCCTGGAAAAAAAAAGGAAAAACTTGGCATAATTCTTTAAAATAGGGCTTTTCTATCTCATATATGTAAAAGAACTCGATAAAATAAACTATGGACAAAATTTACAAAAATCAAAAGTTCAGAAACAAGACTAGAGTGCCCACTCCTTTTTTTATTTAAGTCTATTTCCTTTATAAAAACGGAAGATACTAGTGCATCAACATGGTCTCACGCAGTGATCCCCCTACATGCTTTACCAACAAGCCGGAATCACAGACACACATGTACCTAGTTTACAGGCTGACCTGGAAACTGATCCCCAATTCTGAATGGCTCTTGGCATTACCACTGCACCACCACAATTAGCTTTAGTGCATCTTGCAATTTCTTTTCAATGTTATATCAGAGATTCTAATCAAGACAACTGGAGGAGAAATAACAGAATTTATCCTAAGAGGATAGGGAAAGGTAAAATTTTTCTCATTTTCTTTTAAAGAAAATAATAAGGAATCCATATACACACTGAAAATTGAAGCTAATACACATGTTCTGTAAGTCATCATATGTAAAGTCAATAAACAAAATACAGTCGTACTCTAACAGTGAATCTCTGCCCATAAAAATACAAAAGCAATTCTATTTATAATTGTACCAAACAGAATAAAATAGCTAGGGATAAATATACCACAAGAAAATAGCTGTTGGGTCAACCAATGATGTGGCTATTAAGGTGGTTGGATCCTACATGGTCAACTGCCTGGTTTAAGTCCTAGAACTGACTCCTTGAAAAACACACGGCACACATGTGCACATGTATCCAAAATCCTAAGAGATGGAGGAGAGGGAAATGCAACATGACTATTCCTTATGGGAGAATGTGTTATTTGCCTTCTCTTTCCTTTACTGTCTCTCTCTGGCAAGCACACATACCCTTCAGCAATTTTTTTTTTTTAAAAGGAAAATAAATACATCTCTTATACCTGAAAGCTATGAATATTGCTGAAAGAAATTAAACTCAGATAAACAAAAAGAAATTAAATGTTGGAACCAGCAGTTAACGTAATGGCTGTGTCGCTGGACTCTCACGTAGTTGACCGCGGTTCGCGTCCCGGACCTGGTGGCTTAAAACTCATGCCGGGCGCGTGTGCGTGCGTGCCCAAGATCCCGAGAGGAGAATGGAGGAGAAGGGATTGCGGCGTGGCCATCCCCCCGGGGGGTGATTTCTCGCTTTCTGTCTCTATGTCTCTCTCTGTCTGTCTGGCGAGTGCACGCGTCCTATAGCGTAAACCTCTCAAAAAAAAAAAAAAAGAAATTAAATGTTGATAAATTTAAATTTTTATTTATTTATTTTTCTAGAGGGCATATATATTGTGGAGATGAGAAGAGAGAAAGCACTCTCCATGGAAAATGATCATATCACAATCCCTTTCTTCCATCTCTCCTACTTTTAGGATTTGGGACTTGCGCGTGCACACACACACACACACACACACACACACACATATACATACAGAAAATTTTTCAAATCAGTGGGTCCAGAACTTGAACCATATGGTTGGCCTTGTGGAATCTAGCTGCCTTAACCAGCAGGCAATGGAGCTGGCCATGAAAATGTAATATGTTAAGGTAACAATATACCTTCAGTTCACCTGGAGATTCAGCACAATTCTTAACAAATTCCAAGCTATGTGTTTTTTGTTTGTTTGTTTGGGGGTGGGGTGCGAGAAGGGAGTAAGAATGAACAAACTGTTCACATACTTCATCTGGAAATGAAAATGATGCAGAATATACAAAACGATCTAGAGAAAGGAGTACAAAGTTGGAGGACTTATACATCTTGATTTCAAAACTTACTACAATGTTGTAATCAAAAATATATAATTCTGATGTAAAGACATTAATGCTATAGAATTAAGTATCAAGACAAAAACTAGAAATTTAGAGTCAGTCAGTTTCTGCAAAGGTGCTAATACTATTCAGTGAGGAAAAAATAGTCTTTCAGTAAGAATTACTCCAATAACTGGATAGTCACATGCACAAAAATGAATGAGGGAAGGCAGGAAGGAAACAAAGAAAGAAGGAGAAAAGGAAGGGAGGGAGAGAGGAGAGAAAAAAGCAAGCCAAAGGTAAAAGGATAGGAAGAGAAAAAATTGAAGGAAAAGACAGGAGGTTGGACTATATCTCATGGCATACACAATAATCAAAACGGATCAATGATCTAAATGTAAGCAGTAAACTCAGGAGTAAAGAAAACATATGTGTAAATCTCTGAAGCTTTGTGTAACATTTTTAACATATGTGTCACCAAACTAACCAAGTTATCTTGCCCATTCACCACAAGCCAACCGGTTAAACACAGGTGTGCTGGAGAAAAGCCCAGCTTTATTGCCATGGGGGCGAGTGGGCAGCTAATACTGAAAGAACCCAATTTTTCTTCAAGGAACTCCAAGTATGCATTTTTTTAAGGCAAAATGAAATGTGGGGAGGGGTGTCTCAGGTCTGTCCTCTAGTTCTGTCAGCAATTTCCATCCAGTGAAATCCACATCCTGAAAAAAAAAAAAAAAAAAAAAAAAAAAAAAATAAAAATAAAATGGAATTTCAAGAGACTTTTAAAACAGCCAAAACAATCTTGAAAGAGAAGAAGAGGGACCAGCAGATGACGAAATGGTTATATCGCTGGACTCACAT
>NW_006159959.1:725945-768006 GCF_000334495.1 Tupaia belangeri chinensis
AAAAAAAAAAAAATATATATATATATATGTGTGTGTGTGTGTGTCTTAAGAATATCAGTTTAAAATCTTATTTCCTCAAGTGGGGATTTTGGAGCTTTATAGCCAGAGTTAATTTACTGTCATTTTAACTATTCCCTAATAGAAACTGTCATCAATGTTTTACACTTAGTATAAACTAGCTCCCTTTAGCTTGCAGTTTTAGGGAATTTTCATTTCTTTTTCCTCAACAGAAGAGGGGAAACTGAGGGTCAAGCTCTTTTAAAATATCCCAACTTGGTTTCAGTTTCACTATTCATTGAAACTCCATAATCCTGAGGAAATGAGTGATGATTATGTACTTCCTACTAAACAGAGACATAGGTTTGGGAGTGAGTTAGACGTGAGGAAATGGTTCACTTTCATTTCACAGTACTACTGAGTCCCTCGTTCTGGTTTCCGACTTTTCAGTACCGTTGTGTTAGTTCCAGATTCTACCGCTGCTGCCGTGCACCATCTGAAAGTATATCTAATTACTATGCAAATAGAACTGTTTTCAATAGTTCTACCAAGATGGATTTAATTTTTTTAGGTATTCCAGAGAATAAAGAGTACCAACTTCCCATGCTGGGAGTTACAGGTAAGATCTGTTTTAGCCAGGTTGCTTTTTGTCTTTATCTTCCCCAGGTAAGTGTCTACCTTAGAAGATTTATTTATGTAAGTGCAACATAAAGTATTTATCATCTTTCAAACTCCTCCCTGTTCATCCAGCATGTCATCCAAAGCTAGTCTATGGTCTATGACAACCATTACCCATGAGTTACAGTGGAAAACACAGGCTGAAGCAATCTGTCAGATCTTCCTGATCTGTAGTTGCATGTTATGAAGGTTGTCTATACACAAGTCACCTGGAATCTGTTTATCAAGTTGACTACCTTCAGTCTGTAGAGCCTCAGAAACAGCCGTTTTAGCTTTAATGAATCAAAATCCCAAACACGGGTTTGAAAATAGTAGTCTGAAGACTTAAAGCCAGAAAATAATTCAAGACACTGTCCAAACTGTACGCAAATAATACAAACTCAAGAAATAATAAATAAAATATAATAATAAATAAAATATAAAATATGATATAGAAAATATAATAATAAATTCTAAATGATAGCCAGAAATAAAATCTAATACATTAATGCTATAAGTTTCTTTAAAACATATTTTTTCCTCTCTCCAGACTCCCCATGAACTAAAGATAATCTCTATAAAACAAATTCTTTTGTAAAATAAATTTAATATCTGATTCATGTGGTTGCTAACACAAAGTTCAGCAAGAATACTGACTGATAGGTTACTTTGGCTGAAAATTTTTCATAAGGAATCTTAGAATAGATCTTTTGAAAAGCCTCTCAAGACTTAGAAGCCTGTCAGGGATTCAGTATCAGACTGTGCCTTTCAGGGCCTATACTTGAAGTTTCCTAGTCCATCAGGAAGTGATGGTCCCTTACCTGTCTGCAAGGCAGAACTGTTTATTCAAGGCACTAGTCAAGCATTTCAGGGTCTTCTATTGGCTTTCATAAAGTTAATCTTAGTTCTTTCGCTGTCTGGTCATATCTGAAGGTATGACATTCCAGTTACAGCTCAGCAAAAGTAACCAATATTGCAAATTCCTGTTATAAGAGAGCAGAATTTGTGTTGAACTTATGCAAAATCTATTGCCATAAAAATACAGATAAATAGTTTGCAAATTCTGGAGAGATCAAGAATATAAAACAGAAATAAATGTTTAAATTTTGTTTTTAAAAACACTTTGCAAATTGCTATAGATAGATGGCATAACATGAAAAAATGATTAAATCTGAAAAACAAAGAATAGAAAAAAAGCAGTAATGCTTCAGAGAAAGTCAGGAAATAATATATCATATTAATATTTTAATTAAGTCTTATGTAATTAATTCCAATTCTGTTGTTAGTTGCTCAGAGTCTAATTTTCCATTAGAATGCTGGAAATTCAGAGATAGAATTTCAAAGTAACTAGAAACCTGTATTTGGGCCAGCACCATAGTATAGTAGTTCAGGAAACTGGATCCCACATGGTCCACTGCAGTTGTAATTCTAACCCTGGCAGCTTGAAAAATATGCTGGAAATGTGTACATTCATGCTTGTGCAAAATCCTAATGGGAAGGAAGAATGCAGAAAAAAAATGAGTGTTATGCAATTACACCTTACGGAGAGGTGCTATGTCTCTCTCTCTCTCTTCTCCCCCTGGCAAGAAAATTTAAAACAAACAAACAACAAAAGGGCACCTGTATTCAAGAGAACACTTCAAAGTCATTTTCACGAATTTCCAGGAAAAAGCAATTTTTGGACTATAGCTTATTACACAACATTTTTTTTTATGAAGAGACATTTGCTATAGGCCATGTGCACTCGCCAGAGAGACAGAGAGACAGAAAGTGAGAAATCATTCCCCAGGGTGGAGGGTCGCAGGATCTTGGGCATGCACAACCATGTGCCTGGCATGAGTTTCAATCCATCCAGTGCGGAACCCAAGACATGGTCAGCTACATGGGAATCCAGTGATACAACCATTATGTCATCTGCTGGTCCCGCATAAGACAATATTGACAGAGAAATTTGGTCATTTGTGTAGCTTACAATAATTTAAAACTAGAATCATTTAATGTTACAATTGTGACTAATAACGTACCAAGACAGCAGATTTCTACATATTTTATATAATATTTTGTATGTAAATATTTCTACATAGTTTATACAATATCTTGGAACACATATTAATAACACATTTATACAAATATAAATAAAAGAAACTTAAACACCATTTTTTGCATTTGACAACATTTCCTTTAAAATTTTAATACATTAAATAAAATAAATTTGTTTCTCTGGGCCATCTCATGGGTCACTTAAGAATTTTCTTTTTGTGGGACCAGCAGAAGGCATAATGGTTACATCATAATGGCTTGTGGCTCGAGTCCTGGGCCTGGTGGCTTAAAAGTCATGCTGGGCATGTGTACATGCTTGCCCTAAATCCCAAGAGGAGAATGTATTACAGTGTGACCATTCCCCTAACCCCTGCCGTGGGGGATGTGATTTCTTGCTTTCTTTTTCTCTCTGGTGAGCCCATATGCCCTATAGCAAAAATCTCTCTCTAACATAAAAAAAAAAAAAAAAAAGGAAAAAAAAAAATTACTTTTTATTTTTTTTATTTTTGAGGTTTCTGCCTTAGGGTACATACACTCACCAGAGGAAGAAAGAGACAGTGAGAAGGAAAGTGAGGAAAGTGAGAAATTACCCACTTCCCAAAGGGGATGGCCACACCTGAATCCTTCTACATTCTTCCCCTGAGATCTTGGCACACACATAAACACAGTCAGCATGATTTTTCAAGCCACCAGGTCTGAGATTCAAAACACGGTCAGTCATGTAAGAGTCCAAAGATATAACCTCTATGCCATCTGATGGCCCAAGAATTTCCACAAAAATTAGTTTGAGGTCAAAAGATTTCATTTAAAACTTGATATTTGATGTTATAAGTCTGTCAAATATCAAAGACTTCGACAACTTGATCAAAATAGGATATCAAATCCCTGTGCAATAGTAATTTATTTAAAAATGATATGATAATTTAAGGAACTCAAAATAGTAACTATTAAAAAAAACTTTACTCTTGGATCAAATAGCGTTAATATAAAACTATACTCTGGCCATCAATCATCTGAGGAAAAAATAACTTTAAAAATTACAAAAATACACAGCTCAGTCTTTGTATACTCAGAGTATATTTTCACCTCCTTAAGGAATGACTTTTATCTCTTGAAGTACTTCTTACAATACTCCACAAGTTTATTGCTATATGATAGAGAGCACTTAAGAATGTTATTCTAAATGCCAAATTGAAAATATTGACTCTTCATCTCTTTAAATAGCCAGGTTTCTCCCTCCTCATAAATGTTCTTCATTTCATTTGCTAACATAGAATGTCTACAGTTTATAAAGTGTTCGGCAGCTTGTAACAATAGGCAATGTTCAGGCTGAGCAAACTCAGTGTTGGCAAATGCCAGTGTGAATTCATCTTAAAGAAATCCAAAGCACTTATAAAGGGAGAAATAATTTCCTTTTTTTGGTTTCCATTAGTGGGGAGTTATGTTTAAGCACTATTATTATAGATATTTTTAATATCACAGCCAGTGTTGGTTGTTGTGAAAAAAGGTTTTTGTCCACATGAAATTTTTTAAAAATGTTTTTTTTTTCACAGTTATGGTTTAATTTCTTGAGAAAAACCATCTTATTACTTTTGACAGCTTGTTGTGTTATCTTTAAAAATGTGTGTGTTTATTTGCAAAATGTCACAATATCGTTACTGCATTAAATTGTTTATATTTAGCCTGTAGACACTCAGTGAAAACTTGTAATTTACATCAGAAAGTATGGGTAATTGGCAGAATAAAAAGATGACTGTGATTTTATATAAATATGTGTGTGTGTGTTCTGGGCAAAACAACATTGATTGTGTTTTTATTTTTAATTTGCTAGAGGGCACGTGTGTTTGCTGGAGAGAGAATAGTGAGGGAGAGAATGAGAAAGATCTGCATGGGGTATGGTCACATGATAGTCTTTTCTCTTCCATCTCTCCCTCATTTTGGAAATTTAAGCACAAACGCATATGCACTTGGCATGCTTTACATGCTGCGAAGTCCAGACTCAAACCAAGTGATCAGCCATGTGGGATTTGTCTATCTTAACCACCAGGCCATGGCCTGGGAACTTTTAAGTGAAAGATAACTGAACTATCAGGTATTGGAGTAGTTGATGACGACAACAAGCCAAAATAAAAGTAATAGTCAAGTCTTTAATCATTTACTGTAATAGTATAGGCTAGATAAGAAACCACCAGCTCCACCAATATTAAGGAATGGTTCCAAGTTTTGACTTGATTTATTAACACAGAAAAAAGTAGGAAAGGATAGTTAGATGTCCGTGCTGAGGAAGACCTAAGGAAGAGGGTCCTGCCCTTTAATGGACCTGGCAGCAGAGGAGGCAAGGAAAGAACAAGGGGAAAGGCTATAGCCACAGAAGAGTACTAAGTCCTAACAGAGTGGGGAAAAATGTCTTTAAAGTTGTTTTCTTCTTATGAGGAGGATTTTGTAGGGGCACCAAGAGAAACCTCTTCAATGGGCTCCTAGACAAAGATGCCTCCAAATGGAGATATCTGGACTAGAAGTGCAGGTATGCATAAGGGCATGATTGTCCAGAAGGACTTGTTTCTTCGAGATGGGAGATTGCAATGCAATAGCTGTGCAACAAGTCTGCTGAGGAAAAGCAAGTTCTTCTAATGCTCTGGACTCATCCTCTGTGTGTGCATTTATTTCTGTATTAGTCAGCTTGTGTCGCCAAACAAAATACCACAAACTGGATGACTTAAACAACAGAAATGTGTTCCTCATGGTTCTGCAAATCAGGAGGTTAAAAATCAGAGTGCTAGCAAGGTAGGTTTCATTCTGATGGCCCTCCTCTTGACTTTTACATAGTAGTCATCTTGTATGTTCACATGACCTATTCTTTCAGAGAGAAGGAATGAGTTCTAGGATGTCTTTTTAAATAAGGACTTCTACTTTATAGGATCAGGGGTTTACTCTTGTCACCTTATTGAATCTTAATTACTCCCAGAATGGCCCTATCTCCAAATTGGCGGTTTAGGGCTTCACCATATGAATTTGGAGAGGAAATGAGTAGTCTGTCCATAACAATTTTTTTCAAGTTTATTTATATTTCTCGTCATGAGAGTGAGAGAAAATAAGACACCACAATCCCCACATAACTCTCTGGCCAGTCAGGATCACAGGTGTGCATGCCAGCATTTACTGGTTGACCAGGGAACCAAATCCATGATCTTCCCTATAGGGACCCAGCATTGCGAGAGTAGCACTTAACTACTCAAGTGACCACTACCAAACTAACTCCATAACAAGTTCTTTTGATTGTATTTCATTATTCTCCATAGAGCCAATTGTATAAAGTAAAGAATATAATTTAAAACAATGTTATAGGGGCCAACAGGTGGGATGTTGGTTAAGGCACTGAACACCCACATAGTCAACTGTGGTTCAAGGTCTAGACCTGGCGCATTGAAAATTACACCAGGTGCTTGTGCATTCATGCCCAAAATCCCAAGAGGAGGATGGAGGAGAATAGAGGAGAAGGGATTGTGACATTGGCTATCTCCCCTGTGAATAGATTTCTCACTTTCTCTCTCACTGTCTTTCTCTCTCTCTGGCAGGTACATGTGCCCTGTGGCAGAAATCTAAATAAAATCTAAATAAAAATAAAAGAACATTACAGTTATAGTATAAAATAATCATTTTTAAATACAAATAGAGAGGAATAGAGGTATATGAAACTACATTAATATATATACATATCTCATATTTTTGATTTGAAATTTGAAACTAATACATTTTGCCTTCCTTATATTCATTCTCTGAATATTGTTGCCTCCATATGCAACCTTTTGTCTAATCAGGTATAGATTTTTTGGATTCAATATAAAATCTACATTTAAAGAGATACATATTTTATATTATAAATAATCAGGGTATATGTAACACTATGTCACATTACTTATTAAAGTAATTAACGTAGTAAGATCCTGATAAGAACAGCTTCAATGATATTACTGAAGTTATTTTTGTGTTGGGGCCAGCAGATGGCATAGTGGTTACATTGCTGAACTCCTACATGACTGACTGTGGTTCAAGTCCTGGACCCAGTGGCTTGAAAATCACTCTGAGCTTGGGTGTATTCCTTCCCAAGATCCAGGGAGGATAATAGAGAAGAAGGGATTACAGTGTGGCCATCTCTTCAAGGGGGCGAGAAGGGGTGATTTCTCATTTTGCCTTACACTGCCTCACAGTCTCTCTCTGGAGATCTTATGTACCCTATGACAAAATCCTCTTTGGATAAAACAGTTATTTTTGTGCTAGTGCTCATATCTTAATATAATTCATTGTACTTCATTCTGAATCATTCTATTGTTGGTGATGCTTTAGGGTGTTTTTAATTTTCAGATGATATTTATAGTCATAATATTCATTTTATAGTCTAATGGAAAACATTTAGATCAACATAGTTTTTAAGTGGTTCAGTTCCAGAATGCATGTATTTAGTTTGCTTTGTTTTTAATCCTATAGAACAATATAGCTTAGGAAAATTGGCAAATGTGTGTAAGCTCTAGTTTTCCATCTCATTAAGTGAGACAAATAAATATATTTTAAATAGAATTCTAGAATATTCTACCATGTAAAATATGAGTTTTGCAAAAAGAACATAACTTTTTCATTCAATTCTATGATTCAATATAACTGTATTACTGTTCATATTTAATTTATTTTATAGTACATTTTTGTTTGTAATATTGGTCCCTGATTAAGAGCTTATATAAAATAATATTTCTCCTACCTTCAGGAGGCTATATGGCTGGCTTAATTTCATATCAATAATATTATTCATTTCAGTTCAATTCTAATATGGCTCCCACAGATAATAGATGCATTTATAGAATATTATACCAAAAGCTATCTATTACTTTTTATTTAGTTCTAGAATGTCATTGGTGTTTTTCTATAATATGCTGCCAAAGTATTCATTTTTCAAGCTAGTGTATTAATTTATGCTTATGCACGTATTGATACATATGACTATTTAAAACAGAAGATAAATTGACATTATGCAGAGTTGCTCATTTCAAAATTCATTTTAATTATTTTTAATTCCACAAATATTTTATTATAATTTAATATACCTCCCTAATAATTACCAGTTAAACTGGTTTATGCAAATCTGCTACTCTATTTTTTAGTTACTGAAATAACAGGAAAATTAAGATTATTAATGGATTAAAAACTAAACAAATTGTCAGCTCAGGCTAAGAATTCCAAGTCATTAGGACTGAATCTTTTGTGTACCAACATAACATATATATACTTTTTATATCCTCAGAATGAGAATATTTGAAAGACAAAAGTAGCAAATTTATGAAGTTATAGCAATGTAAAATCTTTTGTCAGGAATGAGATTACACCTATTACCACATTCGTGGATAATCAATTGAAATAATATAAACTTAAAAGTAACTGTAAAAACCCATAGTCTGAACCACCTTCTAGATAGTGTCTCTTCAAGGGGGCGAGAAGGGGTGATTTCTCATTTTGCCTTACACTGCCTCACAGTCTCTCTCTGGAGATCTTATGTACCCTATGACAAAATCCTCTTTGGATAAAACAGTTATTTTTGTGCTAGTGCTCATATCTTAATATAATTCATTGTACTTCATTCTGAATCATTCTATTGTTGGTGATGCTTTAGGGTGTTTTTAATTTTCAGATGATATTTATAGTCATAATATTCATTTTATAGTCTAATGGAAAACATTTAGATCAACATAGTTTTTAAGTGGTTCAGTTCCAGAATGCATGTATTTAGTTTGCTTTGTTTTTAATCCTATAGAACAATATAGCTTAGGAAAATTGGCAAATGTGTGTAAGCTCTAGTTTTCCATCTCATTAAGTGAGACAAATAAATATATTTTAAATAGAATTCTAGAATATTCTACCATGTAAAATATGAGTTTTGCAAAAAGAACATAACTTTTTCATTCAATTCTATGATTCAATATAACTGTATTACTGTTCATATTTAATTTATTTTATAGTACATTTTTGTTTGTAATATTGGTCCCTGATTAAGAGCTTATATAAAATAATATTTCTCCTACCTTCAGGAGGCTATATGGCTGGCTTAATTTCATATCAATAATATTATTCATTTCAGTTCAATTCTAATATGGCTCCCACAGATAATAGATGCATTTATAGAATATTATACCAAAAGCTATCTATTACTTTTTATTTAGTTCTAGAATGTCATTGGTGTTTTTCTATAATATGCTGCCAAAGTATTCATTTTTCAAGCTAGTGTATTAATTTATGCTTATGCACGTATTGATACATATGACTATTTAAAACAGAAGATAAATTGACATTATGCAGAGTTGCTCATTTCAAAATTCATTTTAATTATTTTTAATTCCACAAATATTTTATTATAATTTAATATACCTCCCTAATAATTACCAGTTAAACTGGTTTATGCAAATCTGCTACTCTATTTTTTAGTTACTGAAATAACAGGAAAATTAAGATTATTAATGGATTAAAAACTAAACAAATTGTCAGCTCAGGCTAAGAATTCCAAGTCATTAGGACTGAATCTTTTGTGTACCAACATAACATATATATACTTTTTATATCCTCAGAATGAGAATATTTGAAAGACAAAAGTAGCAAATTTATGAAGTTATAGCAATGTAAAATCTTTTGTCAGGAATGAGATTACACCTATTACCACATTCGTGGATAATCAATTGAAATAATATAAACTTAAAAGTAACTGTAAAAACCCATAGTCTGAACCACCTTCTAGATAGTGTTAATTTAACACCTAAAACAACTCCTTACATTAAATTAGCATGTATATTTCCTACCTGCCATCTCAATTGTCAGATTGTCCTTAAAATCCTTCCCAGACAAAATCCTACCCCACAGTCACTGATGAAATGGTGAATCTATGACCTCATTAAAATATACATGCCGTTTAGATTCATTTGTTTTATTTTGGTTCACTGTGGACTAAATAATAGATGTATTCTGCATGTATTCTTCAAAGGCACAACATGAGAGGCTTCACAAAAAAAGGGGATATTGGGAACCAGCAGTTAGCGTAATGGCTATGTCGCTGGACTCCCACGTAGTTGACCGTGGTTCACGTCCCGGACCCGGTGGCTTGAAACTCACTCCGGGCGCGTGTGCGTGCGTGCCCAAGATCCCGAGAGGAGAATGGAGGAGAAGGGATTGCGGCGTGACCATCCCCCCGGGGGGTGATTTCTCGCTTTCTGTCTCTATGTCTCTCTCTGTCTGTCTGGCGAGCGCACGTGCCCTACAGTGAAAATCTCTCCAAAAAAAAAAAAAAGATAAAAAAAGGGGATATTGTATTTTAAATAGAAAGAATCAACCATACCAGAAAAAAAAAAAAATAAAAGAGAAGAAATCAATCAATCAAGATAGTGAGACCAGCAAGTGGTGTAGTGGTTAAGGTACTGGACTCCCATAAGGCAAACTGCAGTTTGAGTCCTGGACTCAATACCTTGAAAATCACACTGGGTGCATGTATATCTATGCCCAAAATCCCAAGAGGAGAAGAATGAAGAGATTGCAGCATAATCATCTATGATGATTTCTCACTTTCTCTCTCTCTCTCTGGCAAGTACATGTGCCCTATGGCAAAATCCTAAAAATAACAATAATAGTGATGAAGTACATTTGTTCAAAAAGAAAAATAAAAAGAAAAAAGAAATGGAGCCAAGATAGCACTAAAACCATGCTAAGAATGAGAGCTCATTACCAGTAGATGGCGGAGTGGTTATGTTGCTGGACTACCATGTGTTCCAACGTGGTTCAAATCCTGGAACTGGAGGCTTGAGTCACATTGTGTGGATGCACATGCATGCCCAAAATCCTGAAAAGAGGATGGAGGAGAAGAAGTTGTAGCATGGCCAGCTCCTCCCCAACCCTCCCCTACCCCATGGGAGGTGATTTCTCACCTTCTGTCTCTCTGTCACTCTGGCAAGCAAGCGTATGTGCCCTATGGCAAAAATTTCTCTAAAGATTAAAAATAAATAAATAGATAAGAGAGTTCCTAGGTGGCAACTGCTGTTTAAAATAGGTAGAAAATTAGCTATACTTTAGTAACACTCCTATACAAGGTTAATTACCTCATGAATAGAAGTTCTGAACGGAAAGTGCTATGGAATAGGTAAAAGTGTCATTGCCATCGTCAAAATGATTAATTCTCTCTGAATGAACTGAAACATGTACATGATGCTATGTTTTCAAATCACTGTTTTTCCTCAGGTAATTGGCTCTAAACAAGCCCTTTAAAACCAAAATATGTTTGAGTGAAATTCGTAGTAATGAGAAACATTTTTATTCTTTCTAAAGTCATATTGAGAGCATCGTTTGAAATTCTTGTCACATGGTCACCATTTCAGGGATTCTAAAGTAGTCAGAAACAAAAAGCCAAGGAAAACATTACACCAATGATTTCGTTTTCATACTATTGGCAGAGTTGAGCATCGTGGACAAATGGAATTTTACATAAATAATTATTACTATTCTACCCCACAAATAAAGGGGTGGGTCAATAAGTAAATATTGCTCATGTTTTCTGGGAGCAAATGACAATTATCCCCTGCTCTTTCTTTGACCGTTGGATTGTCTTGAGAACTCCACATTGTGAAACTCAAGCAATTTCTCTACAATATAGACAAACCACTTCTCGCTTGGTTACTCAGATTTTTTGTCTATTATCCCAAAATATGTATTGTGTCTTTCTGTGATTTAATGCAACTTTTAATTGATTTTATGTATTATGGAATACATGGTGGTGAAAACAATATAATATTGAAGATGTAAACTTCCTCTCAAACTGTGGTTCATATAGCATGCAAATGATCAGAGTTGTGTCACAGGGTGAGTGTAGCTAAAACATAATTGTGGCTCATGTTCCCAAAGGGCTTTTTTTAATGTAAGTAATGTTACAATCATTTGTGCATTAACAGTAAAGTATATTCCTCAGTAGCAACCATGAAATGAGAGTTTATTAAGGTAAAGATGAGAATTTACAAACATATTGACACTTCAGCAGAGCATGGTAGACTTTGACCCATACCTATAGTACCATGTTCAGTCGTACTATATTTTACATTATGATATTGGATACAATAAACTTGTTACCTTTGGAAGGGTCGCCCAGGAGAATATGGATGTACTATTATAAAGGATTGTCAGGACTGGTAAAATAGAAGCTGTTCAATACAGATTAAAAGAGAAAAAGCAAACAGGAGCTACATGCTAAATCTGTTCTACTTGTACACTTCGTTCATCCAAAACATTATTTCACAGTTAAAAAGGGCCAATAGGTAGCAGGGAGGTTAAGAAGCTGGATCCTATATGGCCGACTATACAGTTCAAGTCCTGGATCTGGAGGTTTGAAAAACAGGTCAGGCATATGTGTGAGTGTGTGTGCCCAAAATCTTGAGAAGAGAGTGAAGGGATTGCAATGTGGTCATCACTCCTAGGAAGTGATTTCTCTCTCTCTCTCTGTCTTTTTCTCACTGTCTCCCATGTGTGCGAAGACCCTATAGCAAATCACGAAACAAACAAAAGATAGCAGAATGAGCTTCCTATTGGTGAAACACGCATTTTCTGTTACAGGCTCCATCCCCCACCATAGTTTCTCTCTTTCATTTACAGTACTAGCTTGTGAAAATACCCTTTCATTTACAGATTAAAGTGCTTTGACAAAATAAAACCAAAGCATAGTTGAGACTACACTGGTTTCTTTCAAGGCACTATACCACTCGCCATAGCCATACAAGTGCAAGCATAACTCTTGGCAGATTGGATGAAGTCTGCCATTCTGTTGTGGTAAAATTAGTAAAATTATAGAAGGGACTCTATCAGAAACATTGAATGTGAAAGGAAAGCCTCACTTGTAACAAAGAGGAAGTCATCTGCAAGCATCTATATAATCTAGGTACAAAAGAAGGATCAAGAAAGGGTGTAAAGATTTTATTACAAGCCACATATTAAACAAGAGGATGTAAAAAGGCTCAGAAAATATAACAATTTTCTGAGATCATTGAAAAATAAGACATGATTAAATGAGACAATTGAAAATGCCTATCAAAAAGCTCTAGATGTAATAAAAATGCATATGATGCAATCACACTTAGTACATATATTTTGCTACTTTGTTCTGACATGAGAAAAATGTGGAGCAAGTTGTAGTTGCATAAAATTTAGTTTCTTCCTGAGAGGATGAGGTTTGATTAGCAAGGCTGTAAGAATGACATTTATTAGTAACGGGTAAACCACTTTCTTATGTTCCATAAAACAATTTTAGTAGCTTCCAAAACCTTGCTGTAGGCAATTGAAATTTGAAACAACTCTGTGCAATCTAACTTTTGCTCCTTTGCAGTGAATTACAGAAGTTTCTCGACTTTATTACAAAAAGCAAGAATTAGGTAGAAAAGTCTCCAAATGATTTAAAAAGCATCATTTCAATGCATGCTGTCTTTTATCTTCTTCCTGCATACTTCTTTGTTTATTAGTTTTCTCCTGCTCTGAAGATATTATTGAATGCTAATGTGTCAGTGTTTGCCTATTAATGTTACTGGTTTATGTCCCAAGCAACACACTAGTTCAGTAATCAGAATGTTCCGGGATTTATATTATAGTTGGGGGCCCTTAGGTATAAACATAAAAGTATATGAATAGATAGGTCAGGACTGTAATTCCTTATATTTTTTACTTTTTGTATTGTATCCACTCTTTGTTTCTTTCATTATAAAATTAACAAGTCTTTCCCAAACAGAACACAACTTCAATACTAAAATTTTCTCATTCTTGGAACCAGCAGTTAGCGTAATGGCTATGTCGCTGGACTCCCACGTAGTCAACCGCGGTTCCAGTGCCAGACCCGGTGGCTTAAACTCATGCCAAATGCGTGTGCGTGCGTGCCCAAGATCCCGAGAGGAGAATGGAGGAGAAGGGATTGCGGTGTGGCCATCCCCCCTGGGGATGATTTCTCGCTTTCTCTCTCTCTCTCTCTCTCTTTCTCTCTCTCTCTCTCTGTCTGGCGAGCGCACACGCCCTATAGCAAAAATCTCTTCAAAAAAAGAAAAAAAAATTTTCTCGTTCATTTCCTAGTATAGGAAGTGAGAAAACTGATGAATGTCTCAGAAACTGTAATTGGGAGATGAGTGACCCTGGGTGTACAACGAGTTTGAATTTAATCTTTAAAAGATCCAGTCTAAAAATCCCTGTTACTGTTGTTATATTCAATCCAGACTTCTTATTAAGATATGACTATTTTAAATTAAGAAAAAATGGTGTATATTTTTTCAAACTGTAGGTCTGACAGAACAATGCAAGAAGATTCAGGGAAAATGTAGACTATACAATCCAGAACCAAATAGAAATATTCTGCTCTTTCAATCTGACATCTGTTGTCATACAAAATAGACTCAGATAATCAAATAATTCAACATAGTTTCCTATGAGGAAACTTAACATCAGTATTAGTCTTCCATAATAATTAAAACTAAGAATACTATAAGTTATAAAATAATTCTTTTCCAGAGTTTTATTTCACCACCATAGTACGGGTCCCTGCAAAGGGGGAAAAGAAAATGATAAAATAACAACATCAAAGCCTCTTGGTTTAATTTAAGAGTTTGTTTTGTTTTGTTTTTGTTTTTGTTTTCTACTCTATATTTCTATATCCCTATCTATAGCATTTGGCATATTTAAGAATGACAGGTAAAATTTTGAGTCTACAGTTAAAGCTATTTATTGCATCAATGTACATTTTAAAAATAAAATGATTGGGGACCAGCAGTTGGCGTAGTGGCTATATCGCTGGACTCCCACATAGTCGACCGCGGTTTGTGTCCCGGACCCGGTGGCTTAAAACTCACGCCGGGTGCATGTGCGTGTGTGCCCAAGATCCTGAGAGGAGAATGGAGGAGAAGGGATTGCAGTGTGACCATCCCCCCTGAGGGGGGTGATTTCTCGCCTTCTGTCTCTATGTCTCTCTCTCTCTGTCTGGCGAGCGCACGTGCCCTATAACGAAAACCTCTCCTCTTCCCCCCAAAAATAGATTAAATAATTTTATTTTAAACAAATATTTTATGAGACATTTCTTAAATTTAAACTATTTTAAAGTGCATATGTTCTATTTCTTAAACTATCTTTCATCTCATTAGAAGTTCTTATGAATATTTACATGTTTTTATCTAAGTACTAGTACAATTTATTTTAATCATATTGAATACTCTTTTCATTCATTGCACAAGATATTAGAACTACCTGTACGAAAAGGTTAACAATCATTTATCTTTATTTAGTTTGAATTTTCTTAGTGTTAAATAAGATATATATTTAGATACATGATATAATGGTATTAAATGTACAATCATTTTCAGCATTGCTTGAAGTTTGACTATATATTTAAGCATTTAAAATGTTTAAATTAGTTCATTTTATCACCATTAATATAACTCCTTACTATATTTCCTTGAGAATTCTAAGTATTATTATGGGAAATATATTAAATATTAAATATTCTAAATATTATGGGGGAGGAATGACATTTCAAAAGATAATATCAAAGAAAAACAAAAGAAAAGAAAATCAGATTTAATGTTTGGGCAAGTTGTATATTTTCTAGGGGTAATTTAGTAATTTATCTGCTTTATTAATTTATAAATTGTTCAACAAGAAGTTTTTGTTTGTTTGTTTTTTGTTTTGTTTGTTTGTTTGTCCCCCTCCCCCCAGAGAGACACAGAGAGAAGGAGAGGAAGAAAGCCCCCTACAATGGTGCATGGTCATGCTACAACTTCTCCTCCATCTCTCTCTCCTTTTGAGATTTTGGGTATATCAGAGTGTTTTTCAAGTAGTCAGGAGGTCTGGGACTCCAGACCTTGCCATTTGGGATTCAGCTGCCTTAACCACTAGAACACTGAGACAGCCATGTATGTAAGCTATATATATATATATATTACATATATGTTTTTTAATTAAATTTCTTATCATTTAAGAGAAGCTTGTTTATTAATTTTTGTCTGAGAGAGAGAGAGAAAGAGGCACCCCCAAAATGTCAACAATGTCTTCATGCCATGATTCACAGCAGCTTCAGTCCAGATTATAGGCACAACTGTGTTCACTTAGGGCTCACAGAGATGTCTCAGGACACAAACCTAGAACCTTTCCATGTCGCCCAGATGGGTTTCTATTGTACTATCTGCTTTCCTCTCCCCAAGTTTTTATTCTTGTCATTTTTTCACCACAACAGTATAAGGAGTCTTCAAAATGTTTGTGGAAAATGCTTATTATGAAAAACTTTAGTGTGGATTTCAAAATATTTTGAACTAAAACAAACTTGTACTTTAATTCTATTTTTCCATACAATTTTTGAAATTCCTTTCTAGCAAAGGACCTAAACAATGGTTAATTACTTGCTTTATTATTAGATATAAATGCTAATAGCCACTGATTTATTATTTTTTTTGCAATGAACATCATCAGAGAATAGAACATTTCATGTTCCATTCTAATAGCTTACTGAACAAGGTACTTTAAAAGAATCTAACTTTACATAGTCTCAAGGTTTTACTGAGATATAGTTCACAAACAAAAAAATATACCCTAAAATGTGCAAATCAGTGTTTTTTTGTCTTCAAAATGTATTACTGACACCACTACTAATTCCAGAATATAATCACCCCATGCCATCCTGTAACACCTAATATCTCCCTCCCACCTTCCTCTAAAAATGACTAAATTACTTTCTGTTTTAATACAGTTGCCAATTCTGGATACTTATAATGATTGAATTGTGAAATATGTGACCTTTTTAGCTAAATTATTTCACTTAGTCTATTTTCAAAGTTCATTTATTTTTAAGTATATATAGGTAAGTGTTTTTCAGAGTTAAATAATATTCCATTACATATTTATATTTTATAGATATGCTATATTTTGCATCTATATTCATCACTTGATTTAAATTTGTTTTTTTTTTCTTTCCCTGTCAAAATTTGGGTTATTTTAAGTTTTTATTGTTGTTACTAAAAAAGCTGCTATGAGCATTTTGAGACACACTTTTGTGTGAAAATCTGTTTTTAAATCTTTTGTATATGTAACTAGAAGTCCATATACAATTGCTGAATTTTGATAACTCTATGTTTAACTTTATGGAAATACAGAATTGATTTCAAATGCAACAGCAAGATTTTACATTTATACCTCCAGTATATGAAGATTCCAATTTCTCTATATTCTTATTAGCACTTGTTAATTGCCCGTCTTTGTTCTGATAAGGGTTATTCTACATCTCTTGCAATTTCATATACTTTTTAAAAGATCAGTTTATCTATGTATGCAAAAATTTTATGAGGCATTTTTGCTAGAGATTGTACTGAATCTGTAGATTAATTGTGGAATATTAGTAATATTAAATTTCTAACCTATTAATGTATCTTTTGTATTTATTCGAACCTCCTTTCATTTCTTTCAACAGCACTTTCTTGTTTTAATGTACGTGTTGCATGTTTTATTAAATTTACTTCCAAGAACTTACTTTTTTTAGCCTATTGTAAAGGAAGTTGTAGTTTCACTTTTTATTTCATTACTAATGTGTGACCTTGTATAAGCAATGTTGCTGACTTTGTTTCCTATTTCTAATAACTGTTTTAAGTGGTGATAGTTTATTTCTTCTTTTCCTATCTGGATAATTGCTATTTATTTTTCTTGTTTAATTGGCCTGACTGGAATCTTTTTTTTTTTTTTTTTTTTTTTTCCGCTATAGGGTGCGTGTGCTCGCCAGACAGTCAGAGAGAGACATAGAGACAGAAAGCGAGAAATCAACCCCCGGGGGGGATGGTCATGCTGCAATCCCTTCTCCTCCATTCTCCTCTCGGGATCTTGGACATGCACGCACACGCGCCCGGCGTGAGATTTAAGCCACCGGGTCCGGGACACAAACCACGGTCGACTACGTGGGAATCCAGCAACATAGCCATTACGCTAACTGCTGGTTCCGTTTCTTTTTTTTTTTTCCTGCTCTCTGGAATCTTCAGTACAATGTTGAATAGAACCAATGAAGGCACACTTGTCTTCTTGATCTTAGAAGGAGAGTTTTCAGTTCTTTCATCATTGAAGTTTGGTTTTGGCTCTAAGTTTTCTCACACACTATCAGACTGAGGCATGCCTTTTCATTCTCAGTTGTTGAGTATTTTTGTTATGGAGAAGTACTAGATTTAGTCCAATGTTTTTTTGATGTAACTGTTGATATAGTCATGAGGTTTTTGTTTCTCTCATTATCTTATTAACATGATGCATTGCTTCAGTCTGTTTTTACATGTTCAACTAATTGTCTACTCCTGGGACAAATCCAACATAGTCATTTCATTTGGGCCATAATATGTTGCTGAATTTTGTTGACTAGTATTTTGTTAACTTTTTTTTTTCCTAATTGATGATTTTTTAAAAAATTATGAGAGACCAAGAGAAACAAGTATGTTCCACAGGGTCTCACACCGCAATCTTGCCAGCATCATGAGTGCGTGTCCGCTAAGTGCTGGCTGATTGGAGAACTAAGCCTGCCGTCTTCAATATGGATCCGGTTTCTCTTGAACAGCACTTTAACACTGCAACCAATCTAGACTAAAGGTTTCTGCATCTATATTAATGGAAGATATTGGTCTGATGTTTCCTTTTTTGTAATGTGTTTCTTTGTTTCTGGTGTCAGTGTAATACTGACTTCTTGGAAAGAGTTGAAAAATGTTCTTTCCTATTCTGTTTTTTTTTTCCTCTTTTGAAAAAGGCTCTGTTAAATTTTTTTCAGGTATTATGTTAATTTTTCCTCACTGGTTAAATTCCCCAGTGAAGTCATTTGGTTCTGAGTTTTTATTAATGAAAACAATTGTGTCGCAGTAGCATTAGTAGTAGTAGCAGTGAAGCAGGGCAAATGCCATTGCACATACTCAACTAGCTAAGGTCAGGGCCAGCTCAGAGACATGGTGATTAAATGGGAAAGCACAGTCTCTGAAGTTCTGCATCCCTGCCCGGCCTTTTACAAGCTCTGGGTTTGGGGCCAGTTACATAACTTCCCTGAACCTCAATATTCTTATTTTCAAAAATATCATCACACAGCTAATAGAAAAATAAAAAGTTATCTGCAGATAAAAGTTACTGGCTGATGATAAGTGCACATGGTAATGTCTTTGACTTGACTAATATTCACTGGATTCATGATGGAAAAAACAGTTGTACACTGTAAAGATATACAGTGATTAAATGTAAATTAAAAAATATATACTTATATATGAATATAGATAATCAGGCCATTTTCAGGCTAGTGCTTTTTTATGAGGATTAAATGTGAACACTTCACATGTGAAACATGTGAAAGTACTTGAAAGCATTAGCTTAATGGAAGGTACTTAAGAATTGATAAGTTTGTGAGGTAAACATGACATGAGAATCCACTGGGGAAGGGACTTCTGATTCAATCAAGTATCCAGAACATGGCATGTATTAGGTTGTTGGGAAAGTCATGACATGTTTTTCTATACAAAAATGTGTTGTGACTTCACTGACAAACCAATAATAAGTGGTTCATAAATATTCGTTGATGAATAAATTAGGAGCAGTTGAGGGTAGCCATTATTTAGATTAGAAAATTGTTGTGGGACCAGCAGTTAGAGTAATGGCTATGTTGCTGGACTCCCATGTAGTCGACTGTGGTTCGAGTCCCAGAACCAGTGGCTTAAAACTCACACTGGGTGCGTGTATATGCCCAAGATCCCAAGAGGAGAATGTAGGAGAAGGGATTGTGGCGTGGCCATCCTCCCTCGAAGGGAATTTCTCGCTTTCTGGTATGTATGTGCCCTATAGCAAAAACCTCTGAAAAAAATAAAAAAAGAAAAGAAAATTGTTGCTTACGGGGCCAGAAGGTGGCATAGTGGTTAAAGCGTTTGTACTCCCACATGGCTGTCTATGGTTTGAGTCCCAGACCCAGAGACTTGAAACACACCAGGCACATGTACATCCACACCCAAAATCCCAAGAATAGAATAGAGAACAAGGAATTGTGACAAGGTCATCCTCCCTGAGGGGTGATTTCTCACTTTATCTCTCTGTGTCTCATGTGAGCGCACACACCCTATAGAAAAAAATCTCTCTTTAAGAAAAACAAGTGTTGGGAACCAGCAGTTAGCATAATGGCTATGTCGCTGGACTCCCACGTAGTCGACTGTGGTTCGCATCCCAGACCCAGTGGCTTAAAACTCACGCTGGGCACATGTATGTGCATGCCCAAGATCCCGAAAGGAGAATGGAGGAGAAGGGATTGTGGCGTGACCATCCCCCCTGAGGGGTGATTTCTCACTTTCTGTCTGTCTCTCTCTCTCTGTCTGGCGAGCACACGCATCCTATAGTGAAAATCTCTCGCAAAAAAAAAAAAAAAAACAAGTGTTCTTTCTATTGATTACACTGTGCAAAAATTCCTTTTATAATTTTTTTGAGGAGAAAGGGTAGCAATGCTATCAAAAGTAGGAAATTTGCAGTATAAAAGCTTGGATATTTTTCATGATAATTATAATGCCAAAAGTAATAAAGCATAAGGTAAATGCTAAATAAATGGACATTCATGAACTTTTCCTCATCCTGTATAATTGCTCAGTCTTTCTGGGTGACCACTTGTTGCTCCTCCCTCAGGGTTGACATAGAATCAACCTAGTGTATAGCATTTCAGTAGAAGCACTTTGTTTTTCTGAGTCCCCAGATCAATAGATGGTTTATGTTGGATAGGAAAATTGTGTAGCTCATTCTAGTGGGTTTTTTGTTTTTTGTTTTTGTTGTTGTTGTTGGGTTTTTTTTGATGCTAGACAAGAATCAGAGGCAACCTCTCTCTCTCTTTAAAGAGTATCCAGTAGTTACTTTATTACCCTGAAGTTTCTCTATTAACCCAAACATGTAAGAAGAAGCAGACTAAATATTTGCACAGGAGGCTTTCTTCGATTATGAACAACAGGGAGTGTTGAAAAATACTATCACAGTGCCCTAAAGAGAAGAGAAGAGTCAGAACTCTTAAAAGGCACACAGTCTCAGGAATCAGAAGAGAATGTGCCATCCTAGAATTTTGCATAATTATTAAAAGGAAACTTTGTTTCTCAATACAAACTTATCTTTGGAAGCCATGATTTATTTTGTTTTACTTTGTATTATAAATATTATACATAATTTACCCAATTCTGAGTGGAAATTATTATAAAAGGACAAATGACCAGTTTGCACTAGAGAAAAATGAGCACTAAGGTAATTTACCCTTAGGTCTGATCTTGAGAACATGCACACAATTATCATTTCATTGAATTTTTTTTTTCCTGCTATCCTCATAAATGAATAAAATTAGCTAATATTCTCTTTATTTTAAGTTAATCACTGATTAAAGCTTTGATTTGAAGAAAATAATGTTGGTTATTTATTATTCACATTACTTGTTATAGGTCTATTCAGATTTTCTATTTCTCCCTGATTTTGTTTCAGGAGTTTGGATCTTTCTAGAAATATGTTCATTTCTTCTAGATTATCTACTCTGAATACTTTTTTTTTTTTTTGGTATAGGGCTCGCCAGAGAGAGAGAGAGACAGAAAGCGAGAAATCACTCCCCAAGGGGGATGGCCACTCCACAATCCCTTCTCCTCCATTCTCCTCTCAGGATCCTGGGCACGCACGCACATGTGCCCAGCCTGAGTTTAAGCCACTGGGTCCAGGACTTGAACCGCAGTTGGCCACATGGGAGTCCATCAATACAGCCACTATGCCAACTGCTGGTCCCATATCATTTCTTTATAGTATAAACATCTTTTTTTTCTTCTGTGAGTTGTTTTAGTAATTTGTGTCTTTCATCTCTGATTTTAAATGGATTTTTTTCTCTTTTTTACTTTTCAATAGAGATAAATGTCTATTTTTTATATTAATATTTTTAAAAGAGCCAACTTTTAGTTTATTTACTTATTGTTCTTTTGTTATATTTTATTTATTTTTGCTCTATTAATTCTTACTTTCTGCTAGAATTGAGATTATTTTGTTTTTCTAAGAGCTTCTTAAGCTATATGTACTATTAATTAGTATTTTTTTAAATATTTATTTATTTACGTTTAATTACATCTTAATGTACAGTTCCTTTTCCAGCACAAATACTATGCCTGTCGGTCAAGCCAAAGATATTATTCTATAACTTATCAGCAAATAGCTTCTTGTTTATTTGTCAATTAAGCATTCTTTTACCTGTTTTTTTCCTTCCCCTTTCCCTTCTCTCCCTTCCATACTAAACTTTTTTCCCATATTTTATCAATTCACAAAATGCCTTAAACTGAAAATATAGACAAAGCTAGAATCTAGTTACAAATGCCCTTTAATTTTCTTCTGACACATTTTTTTAATTAACTAATTTGCATTCATTCCCTGAGCATTGTCACAACATACAAAATGTAATTTCCCATCTAGAATATACTGCATATTGACTTAATCATATATATTATCATCAATAATTTTCCATTTCTAGTTTCGTATATATATATGTGTGTGTATATATATATTTCACCCCTGTTTCTCACCCTCTGCCATTTCCCACCCTCCTCCTACACTGTCTCAGCTGTCTACAGTTGTTTTCCATTCCTTGCCCCCGCCCCACATTTCTTAAATAATCTAACTGTTTTCAATAGCAAGTTCAGCTGGTATATACATATCTATGAATACATATCTGACTTTAGGCCTGAAACTGAGCGGAATGAATATACTATAAGGTAGCACCTAGCTGATGCTAAATAGCTTACTACAATCATCAAATAGTTTTTTGGTTTTTTTTTTTTAATTTCAAGAAAAGCAGTTTTAGCTTTAATAAATCAAATAAATGCTAAGGAATGTTGCTTAAAACTTAAAGCCAGGAAACAGGTTAGGATTCCGTTCAAATAGTAGGGACATGAATCTATTGGCAGCACAGAACAGGACAAAAATCCTTAAGACAGGAAAATGAAGCATAGGAGAAAATCAGCAATGTTTTAGTAAAGAGCCATAAAATTGTTTCACCAGTTCAGTCTCATGTACTTAATTTATCTTCTGCTGTGTTTTGATCTTCCTAATTAAATTCTAGCATATAATATTCAACTCCAAACTTGTCTCTACGATCAAGTTAGCCATTTTTTAGTTTTTGAAGTCTTATTTCTGTGTGTCTGCATTCCATTTTCCTGGTATAGCACTCCCTTGAGAACTTCTTGGAGATCTGGTTTGGTATTGATAAATTCTTTCAGGTTTTGTTTATCTGAGAATGGTCTTGTCTTTGATTCTCATATGAAGTATAATCTAGCCAGGTACAGTATTCTTGGTTGAAATTGCTTTTCCCTTAACATTTTGAATATATTTTCCCATTCTTTCCTTGCTTGCATTATTTCTGATGAGAGGTCTGTTGATAGCCTGATGGGATAGCTTTTGTAAGTAACTTGACATTTCTTTCTTGCCAGTCTTAGTTATCTTGTCTTTTTCTGTGGTTTTGGTCAATCTGGCTATGATGTGTCTTGGAGAAGATCTTTTGGGGTTGATTATAGCTATACATTTTCCTACAGAAACTGCATAGATTGAGTCATGCAATTTCTGCTATGTTGGGTTTTCATTTTCACTAATTCCTTAGTATTTTCTAAAACCCCTTGTTATTTGTTAACTGATAAATTGTTTAGTAGACCAGGCTGCTGGTGCAGTGGGTAGCAAATGGAGTTGCAATACTGGAAACCACTTGATCTTGGGTTCAGATCCCCAGTGCAGTTTCAAATCATGCCAGATGTATGTGTCAGCATTCAGAATCCTAAGAACCTAGAGGGCTGGGGATGGGGAAACGTGCATATGTCTATGTTCTCTAACACAAATAAAATCAATTTTTTTAAAAAAAGTGTTATTTAGGAAAGTGCAGTTTAATTTGTACATAATTGAGGATTTCCCAGATCTCCTTTATTATTGATTTCCAATTTAAGTTAGGGTCAGATAATATAATTTATATGATATTTTTCCTTTATATTTGTTGATACTTGCTTCACTGTACTACAATATAGACCATCTTAGAGGATGTTTCCTGTGAACCTAAGCATGTATATGTATTCTTCTTTTCTTGGATTGGATAGTGTCCTGTTAGATTAGGTTGCTTTATAACATTTTTTAAGAGAGGCATTTCCTTATCAATCTTCTATTTATTTACTATTGAAATTGGGGTACCAAGGATCCACTTACTATTTTTAATGTTTATTTTTCTATTTCAGTACCCCTCCCTCCCCTCCAGGGAAGACTTAAGGGATGCTTTACTTTCATTTTCATTTCTGAAAGATATGTTTCTCTTTCTGTTTTTTCTTATACTAGTAATTTTTATTTGGGTTGTTTCGTCTCATTTTTCAAGCCTTTGCAAAAGCCTTTTACTGCTTTCTGCCTCTTCATTCTCTGATGAGGAAGCACATGTTAATCTTTCTGAGGATGCCTTGTGGATAACAGGTTGCCTCTTTCCTCCTGATTTCAAGACCGTCCTTGAGCTTGGTTTTTGACAGTTTTTTTTTTTTTTTTGACAATTTGATTACATGTGTCTCAGTATGGATTTCTTTTACCCTCTTCTATTTAGAATTTATTGAGCTATGTAAGTGTAAATTACTATCTTCTGTAAAATATGGGAGTATATGGCCTTTAGTTTTTTCAACATTCTATCATTATTTCCTCTCCTGGGACTCCCATTTGGCATAGGTTAGTATACTTTTTGGTATTTCAGTTGATCTTTTTCTCTATCTTTATACTTTTTTCTTTTCTGCTCCTTATACTGGATCATCTCAATTGGCTTATTTTTTTAAAAAATATATTAACTTTACTTTCTCTCTTTTTCAATTTTATTTATTATATTTTTTATTACAGAATTGTTATCGTACTCCTCTGATAATGTCTTTCTCTTTAGTTATATTCTCTATTTTGTGAAACATTATTTTCTTTCCCTTAGCTCTCCAGAGATTTTTTTTTTTTTGGTTATTTAATCATATTTAAGCAGGTGATTTAAAGTCTAGTATAAGTTCAATACCTATACTTTCAAATTATATTAATGCTTTTCCTTTATTTGTTGTATGTTTGTGATGGATTCCCTATTTCTTTATAATCCCCCCATAATAACAGGACATTTAAATAATACAATGTGACTATATTATTGATCTTTGGAAATCAAATTATACCTCATTGCTGAATTTTCTGTTTTTGCTCTTCCTTGTTCAGTTTATCTAATGACTTTATGGATTTCCTCATGGCTGCATTATATGACATGTAGCGCCTATAAAGTTTCTGCTCAATTAGTACACTAGCCAGTTACTGATGAAACAGATTTCTTTAAATGGCTGGTCCTAATAAGTCTCCCAGAAATTAGAAGTTTGTTGTATACATTGAGGCACATTATCCATATTCAGCCAATCAGTTCACAACTCTTCATTCCACTTTTTAATTTTACAGAGCTCAGCCTGTGAGAGGTGAGACCTTAGGGACTTTACAGGTTTTCATAAGTCTGAACAGTGTCCAATGAATGCACATGACATTCTAGATTTCCAAGAATATAAAAATTTCTTGGGAATTATTCTCTGTAATTTTTATTACTAAGTTAAAGATTAAGGTTCCTGAGAATCTTAACGTCTTACCGATGCTTTTGAAAGAAAACAAATATTTGTATCTACCTTAGATAGAAAACTCAATTTGTCTTTAACATTAACTCAAAAGATTATTTTATGTGTTAATTTTCTTTTTTTTTTTTTTTTGGAGAGGTTTTTGCTATAGGGCCTGTGTGCTTGCTAGAAAGACAGAGAGACAGAGAGCAAGAAATCACCTCCCAGGGGGGGATGGCCACGCTGAAATCCCTTCTCCTCCATTCTCCTCTTGGGATCTTGGGCAAGCACGCACACGCACCCAGTGTGAGTCCAAATCACCAGTCCGAGATTTGAACCGCGATCGGCTACATGGGAGTTCAGCAACATAGACATTATGCTAACTGCTGGTCCCTTAATTGTTATGTTTCAACTTACAAATGTTGTAGAGTATTTTGTCAGGAGATAAGACGACACCCTTTCAAAAGCCACGCAAACAATAGTAGCTTTAGTGATAATACCAGCAGTAGAACGAGTTCTAAGTATAACATATATAGGGAGTACATTAGCATTATTCCGCAGATCTGCCTGGAAAAAAAAGTATAAGTATATTGTAGATGAATGATCTGGTGAGGGTAACTCAGCAAAGAACTTGTAAACCTGTGAATGTGTCTAAAGCAGCATCCTTGCCAATCTGAGTCCCAGATCCTCAACTCAGAATGGAGTAAAAAGGAAATACTTTGTGATCATGAATCATATTGATTCAGTCAATTAAATGCCACTATAAACAAATATAGCCTATACTTTGTAAATGGAAAAAATAAAATAAACTGATATCTACTGAGCTTATCTTCAATAATAAAGTAGGGCTTCAAAAGATTGTGATATTTTTCTTGTTTTCCTCTTATTTTGATTGAATATCTAAGGACTATTCCTCTGCAGATTGTTGTTGAATCTATTTAAAACATCTTTGTCATATTTGAATCATTTGATTTATAAAAGGTCACGTATTCTAAGAAATAGACATATCGTTCCTGTTAAGTGTCCCCTCTGGTTAGAGGAGCAAATTTGTCTCCCTTCCTCATATCTCAGTAATAATCCTATTCACTAATTATGCTTACCTTCCCCTTGATCTATCATGATACTAATTATATTTATATTGCTAAACAATATATTATTTCGTTTTGCAAGTTTTTAAATGAAATTATTTTAAACATATTCTTACAACTTGTTATTTTTCTCTCAGTATTGTGTTGATAAGACTTAGCAACATTTTTGACTGCTATTTATTTTGCATTTATTTTCACAGCTTTATCATTTTCAATTGTATGAATAAAATAGAATGTTTTTATATAATTTTCTATCATTTATACTGTATTTTCTTTTTTTTTTTTTTTTTTTTGCTATTCTGAAGAGTATTAACAAAACTATGCTCTTACAGGCTTCCTGGTGAATGCAAGCAACTTTACAAGGTACATACATCCAGATAAAGAATTGTTGGATTAGAGTATATGAATTTTTAACATAACTAAGAAATGCCAATTATTTCCCATATTTCAAAATGTATACCTAAAACTTTCTGCACACCAAATAAGAAATTAATGAAATGCTCTCACATTTTTTGTTTTCCCCCTGCCCCTGATATAGTTTGGTATTTATTAGAATCTTACGCTTGGTTATTTAGAATATATAATCTTTTTTCTATGGTCTCAGCTATTTTTAAGATAACAATACATTTTAAAGAAGTTTTCAATTTTATTTTATGTCTTTTCAATACTTCCGAATTTGTTTCTCTTCTTGTATAAGTATCTAGCCAAAGTTGTTTTTAAATATTGTTCATTTATATCAGGAATTCTGGGACTTCTTTTGATTGAGAATACTTTTAACATATATTTTCATGAGCATTCATTAATATTCTATCTTCCCAATATTTATAAAATTCACTTTCATTTAGATGTATTATCACTAAAAAAAATTCTAATCTTATTTTTATTTATTTTGAGTGAAAATACACTTTTTAAGGGAGGAGCTTATAATTTCATTTATTTATTTCTAAAGTTCATTTATTTCTTTTATGAGAGAAAGAGAAGGGGACCGTAACGGGTTCCTCACACTGTGCTCCACTGTCAGTCTTAGAAAGCCAATCGATGAGAAGAGGACATGTTATCACTCTATTCAGGGAGGTCCTGGGATGCAAACTTAAGTGCTTTACCAAATGGGCCCAGTTGCATTACCACTGTGCCACTACCAGGCCCATTATAATTTATTTTTGTCACTGGTATATTTTAAATTTACTGTTGCTACCCATGTATAAAATTTCTCTCTCCTTTTTGGAATTTAAGGAATCTTTAAATGTGAAAGCATACATATATTATTTTTAAAATTTTGGAACATTGAGCTACACCACCAATTAAATATTTTTAAGTTCTGATATTTTTATATCTCTCATTCTATAAATCCTCTGATCCAAATATTAACATTTCTGCATTTTATTTTATTTCTCTTCATTTTTATGATATACATTTATTAATTTTATCTTTTCTTGATGCTTCTGAAATTTTCAATATTATAATCAGATTTTATAATTTGTTTCTAGTCAGTAAACATTCTCTACTTTACCTACCACATTTATTTCAATTGTTTTATTTTCCATATGTATTTTGCTTGGGTGTTTATATTCTTTCATGTACCATAGTGCTATCACATATATCTATTTTATTGTGTTGAATTTGTGAAGCTTTTATTATTTGTTCTTTAAAATGCTGAAGAATTTGCTTCTTACTGAATCTGTGTTTTACTTTTATGGTTTATTTTGAATTACAGATGCTACTCAGATAGTTTATCAACTTGGTTGTAATATCTTTTGCAATAATAATTAGATAAAAATCAAACTATAATCTACAGTGTGTATCTTCCCTATGACCATGAAGGAAGGACTAAGAACTAAGTGAACATAAGGCCTGGAGTAGACAGCTCCATCCATGAAATAAACAAAAGTTCTCTTTCATCTCAAAAAGAAAAAATAAACAAATGAAAGGAAAGAAAAGAAAGAGAAAAAAGAAAAAAAAAAACTTCTTTAAAGGGGGATTTATTCTCAATCTTTTCAGAAAGAAACAGTGCCATCACTCAAGATCCATTAGTACACACAAACTAGCCGGTCATCATGCCACTCGGTCTTGAAGCAAGCGTTTATTGCAGGATATCTATGGTTTAACAATTCATAGCAAAGAAGCCCGCTGCAACTCAACTGCCACAGCTCACAGCTCAAATCTGCCTCCTCAATGTAGTAAGAAGACTGGGTTCTTTATATATATATATATTTTGCTATTAGGCACATGTACTCGCCAGAAAGACAGAGACAGAGAGACAGAAAGTGAGAAAGAACCCACTCCCAGGGATGGCCTCGCGGCAATCCCTTCTCTTCCCTTCTCCTTTTTGGGATCTTGGGTACGCACGCACATACACCCAGCGTGAGTTTAAGCCACCAGGTCTGGTCCTCGAATGGTGGTCGACTACATGGGAATCCAGCAACATAGCCATTACAGTAACTGCTGGTCCCAGGGTTCTTTATAAAGGACAAGATTCCACTCTACATAACCATTGGTCCAGTTTTATGCAAATGATGGATTGGAACTGTAGTTTTTATTGATTATTTTGTTGCAGATGGTATTTTTTCACTCACTCACTTCCACTGGGATTGATTTTTAGCTTACTCTGCCTTTTCAGCACATAGCACTCCCAAGCAAACTTTCAATGTATAGTTAGCATTGTCTTTTTTTATTAGGGTAGTTCTGAACAATTATAGTAACACTGGGATAAAGGTACTTCTTACCGGTGCTTCTCAAATTTCCAATGATCACTGAAGTCATGCAAAGAACTTTGTGGAACTGTAGGTAAGAACACTACATGTTTACCACCAAGGCTGAGCCATGTTCATACATAGAATTTTAATAAATCTCTTAATCAAGCTAAACATACACCCGTTATCAGCTACCAAGTATGTAGCTTTTACAGTGTCTGAGAAGATTAAGGATACTTAATTCTTCTAAGTGAGGTGCACTTATCCTTGTAGTGTAACAAATATGTTCGTAGGAAATTTATACTTTAAAGGTAATGTTCAGTTTCAGCATTTTAAAAGTAATCATAAAGCCAAATTAGTGCAGCTCTAATTAATATCTGTAGTTACATCTAGTGGACTATGGAAAACTCCTTATTAAAATTGGCCCTCTCTACACTAAGAGTGATGTAGTTGTTATACTCAATGATGCAAACTTAAATAAGGCAATATTAATTCCTGAATTTTTTTCTCTCTCAAAAAAAAATGTGACCTTATGTGGAACATTATAAAAATGATATTTCACTCATTCAGTTTTTATAGCTATTATTTAGAGAGATTGCAGTCCCCATCAAACTTAACTTTTAATTCATGCCCACTTTTATTAATCAGTGGACCTTACAGAATATCAGTAAGTGGGACCTGTAGTTAGCATAATGGCTGTCACTGGACTCCCATGTAGTCGACCATGGTTTGAGTTCTAGACCCAGTGGTTTAAACTCAAGTTGGGTTTGTGTGTGTGCTTGCACAAGAGCCTGAGAGGAGACTGGAGGAGAAGGGATTGCGGTGTGGCCACTCCCTCTGGGAGGTGGTTTTCTCTTTCTATCTCTCTGTCTCTGTCTTTCTGGTGAGCCCATGTGCCCTATGGCAAAAACCTCTCCAAAAAAAGAATATCAGTAAGTCAATTCTGTGATACAATAAGTTGGAAGAATGATATATTTGAAAACAATTGCTTTACTAATGATATAGACTTAAATGACCACTTATGTATTTAGAAATTTTTGTGTTAGAAAATTTAAGATAATTATATATACCTCTTTCTGTCTAGTTGGGTTAAAGTGGTAAAATGTATAGCTTCTAAGTATTATATGTAGTAGTGTTTATATAAAGGCTGCTGTATCTCTCTGTTCACATATGTGAAAGAACATGGGTGATGCATTAAATATACATATATATTTATATTAACTATGTCTCTTTCATTATAGGGAATATCTTTGTAATATTCTTACTACAAATGCCCATCCTTTTTCTTCATTTCTTATTACAGTTTGGTGAGTAATCAACTACCTATAGGGCTCTCTACCGAGGTGTATTTCATGAAAAACTACATATCCTTAGGAAATATACATTAAAACTATATCTTCCATATTTTACAACTCTGAAGCATGATCTATAAAATTTTCATGCTTCTGGATAGATTCTGATATTATGTTCAAATAATAACTAAAGGCCCCTCTTGCTGCAGATACACTTGAAAACTAAGCAGCATCCCCCATGTCTAAGGAATCTTTCTTATCTAGTCACTTTCATAAATCTACTTCCGGGACACATAACATGAATAGAATATCACATTGAGCCTAATGTTAAGTGTGTGCATGAGACTAAGATTCCACAGCCCTCTCAAAATATGAAGTCTCTAATATCTACTGTTTCTCATCCTATGGATTTATCTCTTTAATTTCTTTGTATCTGTTTCTTTGGATCTTAGATTTAATCAGCAGGGACTCTTGGCTAGCTAATGCTTTCTTAGCACAATCTTGATTGTTGTAATTTACTAACGAGAGACAGAATTTATTAAGTGACTTTATCTTTCTCTGAGGGGGGAACAAAAAACAAAAAACACAGTATACTTCTTTCAGCATACTTTAAATAAACCTCAATTGATAAATGGCATCATTTAATATTTATGAATTATTATTACTTTTTGCTACTAAATGTTTTTTGCCTAAGTAATTGACTTATTAATTGAAAGGAGACTTTTACAGTTTAGGAAGGAATTACACACACACGCACACACACACACATATATATGTATACATGTATAACACTATCACAATATGCATATATATCACTAATTCTTTGAGTCAGAAATTTTTGAATTGAAAACTTTAAGATGTTCAGATGTTCAGGGGCAGGAGATGGCATGGTGGTTTAAGCATTGGGCTACCACATGGCCAACCACGGTTTGAGTACCAGACCCGGCAACTTGAAAAATTATGTCAGGTATGTGTACATGCATGCCCAAAATCCCAGAAGGAGAAGGGATTGTGGAGTGTCATCCCTCCAGGGGGTGATTTCTCACTTTCCCTGTCACTTGTCACTGTCCCTCTCTGTGAGATCACATGCCCCAAGGAAAAAAACCTACGAAAAAAGATGTTCATATGAGTGAAGCTTACTTTTAAAAATGGCTTACTTGGGACCAGCAGTTAGCGTAATGGCTATGTTGCTGGACTCCCATGTAGTTAACTGCAGTTCGAGTCCCAGACCCGGTGGCTTAAACTCACACAGGACGCATGTGCTTGTGTGCCTAAGACCCCAAGAGGAGAACGGAGGATAAAGGATTGTGGCATGGCTATCCCCACTGGGGGGTGATTTCTTGCTTTCTGTCTCTCTGTCTCTGTCTTTCTGGTGCGCGCATGTGCCCTATAGCAAACACCTCTCAAAAAAAATAAAAAGAAGAAAAATGAATGAGAAATAAAGACTTTTTAAAATAAACAAAATGGCTTACTTGAAGGTTTCTTCCAAGAAATAAAATTTCTTTTATTTCTTGGGAGCATTATACATGAAAAACTCAAGATATATATTAAGAAAGGCAATTAAACCGATATACTGTAAATTTTTCCTACAGAGCCACCACTTATGTCTTTGTATATATTATTGGTTAATATTCTGTGCAGTGCGGTGTAGATAATCTGAATAGTTTTTCATAGCGTATTCACTTGTAAAAATTCTTATATAGATGATTTGCCATTGTTTCAATTTTTTAAATTATATTAGGAATTAACACACAATTATACTTATTCACTAGCAAAATCTGCCATAAGAAATGCAAACTTCCTGGAAATTACAAGAATTTATAATCCAGAATCAGCTGAGACTTCAAAAAACTTTTCTTTTTTTTGGCCATATTTATTGTATTTTCATTCATTTTTTCAACTTTATATTTCTCCTTAAACTTTCTCTTTTTTTCTGTTGTCTTTTATTTTTTTGGGGGGGGGTAAGGAGCAGAGGTTTTTGTTATAGGATATGTGCACTCACCAGAAAGACCCAGAAAGAGAGACAGAAAGTGAGAAATCACCCTCCAGGGAGATGGCCACACAGCAATCCCTTCTCCTTTATTCTCCTCTCAGGATCTTTGACACTTATGCACACACTCTCAGCATGAGTTTAAGCCGCCAGGAATGGGACTCGAACCTCAGTTGGCTATATGGTTGTCCAGCAACATAGTCATTATGACAACTGCTTGTCCCTCTCCTTAAATTTTACCCATCTCTGTCTGCCAGATCTTTCTCTCTACTTCTCTAGGCCTAACTGCTTCAGATTTTTGCCCTTCACCCTCATCTGCACAGTATCTACATCTCTTCTCATTCTTCCACTCAGTTTAACCAAATGAGTTATTCATCCCCTTTTTGAGTCTTAACTTCTCTGCCTTTCCAATTGATGTCTTCCCTGTTCATCTCTTCAGGAGACTATGATCTGAGTCCTACTCAAAAATAGCAACTTTTTAGGTCACTTGATAAATGGCCTTGAGTAACACCTCAACTGGAGGGTATATTGCCTCCCAAATCCAAGCAGACCCAGTAAGCATTGGGCCTCCTTTTTGTAGAAGGGGCTAATGGTACAATTAAGTCTTTATCTTAAACTTGACCAACACTATCATATTCACGAAATTTCACTAATGTAAAAAGGTCCCTTAATTCTTGTCAAATGTATTTTCCACCTTCTGATGCACAAACTGACCAATAATATTTGAATAGTTGCTCATGTGTGTTAGTGTGTGTGTGTGTGTGTGTGTGTGTGTATGTTTGTGTTGTGTGTGTGTTTGTAGCATTTCTCTGAAGAATCCTAACTGACACAGATTTTGGTATAATAGTATATGAGTGGTTCTAAAGGAACAAAATTTTAAGAATGAGCTTTCTGAATTGGTTTTACGATTTTTTGAATTCCAAAATCAGTAATTTGATTAGTTGTGTTTGTTTTGTTTTGGCACAGTACATATGCACTCACCAGAGAGGGGAAGAGGAGAGGGAAAGTTAGAAATCACTGCCTCTCCCCCATTCCTAAGGGGAGATGGCCATGCTGCAGTCCCTTCTCCTCCATTCTGCTCTATTCTCCTCGGGATTTTGGGGCATAAATATACAAGAACCCAGTTTAATTTTCAGGCCACGGAGTCTGGGTCACAAACCACACAGCTGACCATGTAAGATACAGCCAGTTCAACCTCCAAGCCATCTGCTGGTTCAGTAATTTGATTACATTTAAAGGCAATGATAACTATTTCCGATGGTAAAGAGTGATAAGCCATGTGATTATGTGACAATAGAGATATGTAAAATACCACCATTAGAGAGTCCTCATCAAATATTTATAAAAGGGAATATTTTGGGTTGCCAGGTTTTTAATAGCTTATAATATTTCCATCAAACTAATTAGCCTGAAGAGATTGGCTATCTATTCCTAACTGTTCAAGTTCTCTAACTAAGTTTTCACATCATTCTTAGTAAACTAATTTTTGCCTTTAAGAAAATATTCTCTCGGGACCAGCAGTTAGCATAATGGTTATGCAGCTGGACTTCCATGTAGCCAACCACGGTTTGAGTCCCAGACCCGGTGGCTTAAACTCATGCCGGGCACGTATGCATGCGTGCTCAAGATCCCAAGAGGAGAATGGAGGAGAAAGGATTGTGGCATGGCCATCCTCTCTGGGGATGATTTCTCACTTTCTATCTCTCTGTCTTTCTGGCGAGTGCACATGCCAAATAAGAAAAAAACCTCTCAAAAAATATTCTCTGAAATTCAATGACTTTCATTATTATCTGAAATTTAATTTTTCTAAATGCCATTTATCACCTCTCTTTTTGTCCCAATTTCCAATTGCTTTTCTTTACCTCCTAAAACTGAGACTCTTCTTACTCATAAGAACCAATTATCTCTCTTGGCATACACACACACATTACTTTTATAATAAAAGACCTCTCCATTAGTTGTTCCCAATGTTTTTTTCTTCTAAAGTCACTAAATATCTATTCACAAGTTTTCTTCTGTTTTGACTTGTTTCATTTTGAGTATGCTCATTAATATATGTTTTAAGGTCAATTTTATTCATAGTATACACTAAAAGTTTTTAAACCCCAAATGAGACAAATGATACCACTCACTTCCCAAGCATTTTGCAAAAATTTTTCCCAGATTGATAAAGCATCTGTTTACAGAGTCAGCAGGTGGTGCAGAGGTTGAGGTGACTGGATCCCACATGACTAACTCCACTATTTGAGTACTGGACCTGCTAGTTTGAAAAACATGCCAGGCCAGCATGCATTCATGTCCAAAATATTGAGAGAAGAATGAAGAAGAGACTGTATTATGACCATTACCCCAAGGGTGGGAGACTTAGTTGTGTGATTTCTCTAATTTCTCCCTCTTTCTCTGGTGAGCATGGACACCCCATTGCCAAAAAAAAAAAGTTAAAGACTACTCATAATCCTCAACAATTATTGTCACCAACACCAGCTTAGTTCTCTCATTTGATTCTCTCATTTATACATTGAGACATTCCAGTAAGTTTTCTGGGCTGAGACTCGCATCTGGTGACACTGTGTTGATTTGTATTGTAATTCCAAGAAAAAAGAGAAATGTGCAGTCATTAGAGATGTGTTACTTTTGATCCCTTGGACTAATACTTTGATTTTAAAGAACATAGATAGTGTTCAATTGTCTCTAAAGTTACATTTCACTGAATAATACATTCTATAATATCTCAGACATACCACCACTGGCTCCTGAGATGCATTCTTTCCCTTAATGTGTATGAACTGTGTTTGATGAAATACCACAGTGGCTAGATGCATTTGTGTTTGTAGATAGAACCGTGCATAGGCATCACTCAAAAGGAGCTCTTTGATAATTGGACTTAGGGTCATTATTATTTGTTATTACATTGGTAGATAAGCATGCTATTAGATTTCCTTTTCCTCTTTTTGAATATCAACTAAACTTAGAACTAGGTAGCAACCTTATCAGCTTAGATTGTTTCTAATCCTTATACTGGATCAAGGTAAGCTTTGATGATCTCTTGGGGGAATGTACAGAGCCCTGTGAGGAAAGGTCAGAAGTTTGTGATTTTGTGTTTAGATTTGCCACCTTTTCTAAAACACACTGTTTATTTTGGCATACACAGTAATTTGTATTAAACCCATGACAGACATTATTTTTACTTGATTCCCTCAATCTGGGCCATTTGGTCCATTGAATAATTTTATCATTTTGTATGTACTGTCTAAAAGTCCCCTGAGGGTTTTATTTTCTGGAACTAAATTTTACAGAATCTGAAGAATCCAATTAGACAGCACACTCCCCGTATATTGGCTGGATTGGAAAGTTTGTGATTAGCTGCAATCTATGTGGATTAATTTTGGTTCGTCATACAAACAGAAAGAAACCATGGCATATGTGTATATAAAGAAAATTGTAAAGAACTGACTCATGTGACTATGGAGGCCAAAAATCCAGAATCTTCAGAGAAGCCAGGAGGCTGGAAACAGAGGAAGAGCCAGTGCTGAAGTTTAAGTCTGAAGACCATTTGTTGGCAGAATTCTAGCTTGGAGGTCGGCTTTTGTTCTATTCAGGCCTTCAACAGTCCCACTCACATTATAAAGTGAAATTTACTTTACTCAAATTGCACTTATTTAAATGTTAGTCTCATTTAAAAACTACCTTAAAAAGTATCCAGAATAATGCTTGATCATATATCAAGGGACCACGGCCCAGTCAATAAGACGCAGAAAATTAGCTGTCACACTACATAACACAATTCTCCTCCTTTCAGTCCAAATAGCTTCTCCATGAAGAGTTGCTTATAGCTTTGTGACTTGTGCCTTAATCTAGTTCAATTTTACCTATACGGGAATTAAGGTAATTAAATATGAGATCTTAAGAGATATACCAAGTCTCCAAGGTGTCCCATAAATAAAAGGCACTTCATACTATAAGACAATCTGATAACTTGTTTCTTTCTTTAAATTCAGTGTAAAATCTAAGAGATCAAAGTGATGGGATTATAAAAGACTTCATGAAATGCAATGCGGTAGGCTAAATAATAGTTCCTCACATTATCCTTCTCAGAATCTATGAATATTGTCCTACATTGTAAAAAACTCAAATGTACATTACATGGCAAAGTATGTGATTAAATTTGGTTTCTGAGGTGGGACTATTATCCCATCCTATCTACCTGAACCCTAAAATAATCACAAGTGTCCTTTAAAGAGGTAGGGAACAAAAGATGCTAAGACAGAAAAAGAAAAGACTATGACCGTACTAGCAAAGATTGGAAGGATGTAGCCAAAACAGTCTAGTATTCATTCATCAGAAGCTGAGAGGGACGAGAAATAGGATTTTTCCTCCAGAGCTTTCAGTGAAAGTGTGGCCCTGCTGACACCATGATTTGTCCAGTGAGAGTGATTTCAGTCTGGCCTCCAGAGCTGTGAAATAATAGACTCCTCTGTTGTTTTGTGTCACCAAGATTGTGATGACCTGTTAGAAGACCACAGGATATTAATAGAGAAGACAAAATTATTCTGGACTCTTCAATGTAAAGGCAACTTTCTAGTAGGAGCTGAAATTTAGAATAAATCTCTAGAATCCATAATGCATAGTTACCAAAAAGAAGTGAAAGTATTTTTTAAATTGTTCCTCCAAAACTGATTATTAGTGTCAGCTAACAATACTACTAGATTTAGGATATCTGTGAACAATAGTTAATTGCCATTTTTCAAGTTCAATTACATTTGCTAATTAGATAGAAATATTAGTAAAGTTTAATGGTGGTTATAGTCTTTGACCAACTAATCTTTGGTTATGATCTATACTCTCTCCTGTCTCAGTCTCCATGGAGAACAAAAATTTATGCTTTTGTTTTACCATTGCCACACACATTGCAATTGATAATCACCCAGTGTATCAGGTATCTAGACTGCCCTTTTGATCAAAAGTAGACCTGCATCCATATATCAGGAAATGGTTGTGATTTTACAGAATATAAAATTTTAGCACAGTTATGCAATACATGAAAATACTTTGAAGAATAACGTTTTTTCCCTCAATGCAATCGATTGATTGCATTGATGTGAATGTCTTTAAGTTATGTACATAATATAATTCTATTTAAATTCTAGGACTTTGGGACCAGCAGGGGCGTAATGGTTATGTCGCTGGACTCCCATGTAGTCTACCGTAATTTGAGTCTTGGACCCAGTGGCTTAAACTCACGCTGGGCGCATGTGCGTGCCCACCCAAGATGCTGAGAAGAGAATGAAGGAGAAGGGATTGTGGAATGGCCATCCTCCCAGGGGGTGATTTCTCTCCTTCTGTCTCTCTATCTTTGTCTTTGTGATGAGCACACGCTCCCTATGGCAAAAACCTCTTCAATAAATAAATAAATAAATTCTAGGACGTTTTGGAATTAAGGGACTTTTGCAAATGTTTCTGTTTCAGAAGATGCAAGTGCTTACAGAAAACTGAAAGAAAGAGGGAAGTGGGTAAGTCACTCCCCACCACCACCATGGGGAGTGGTTGAGCTACAATCTCTTCTCTTCTTGTTCCTTTAGGATTTGGGACACTCATGCACATGCACACAGCATAATTTTCAAACCACTGTATCTAAGACTCAGCTCACATGGTCGACTATGTGGGATCAGCCTTTTTTAATCTCCAGGCCAATGACTGGCCCTAGATCTCAAATTTCAATTATACAAGATAAAAAAAATTCTAGAAATCTCCTGTACAAACTCACGGTTGTAGTTATCAATACTAAACGGTAAAGTTAATGTTTCAAGAGGCTAAATCTCATATTATATTTGTTTGTGTTTTTAACTGCAATAAAAAAGTGAGATGAAGACACACTTTTAGAAAAAGAATATAAATATATATAGGGAAAATAGGCATTGTCTTTGAGAGGATAATGAAGGGGTAGGATGAACAAGAAGTGAGCACAGCTATAAATGGGCAGCATGAGGAATCCCCATGGAAAACTGCTACATCCTGATTGCATCAATGCCAGGATTACAACTGTGATATTGTCCTAGAGTTTTGAAAGATGTTATCATTATGGGAAATTATATAAATGATTTTTTAAAGGCTGTTGCAATAATGTGCTTGCACTTGGAAGAGACAAACAGAGAGGGAAAGTGAGAAATCATCCTCCAGGGTGATGGCCATGCCACAAGCCCTTCTTTTCCATTCTCCTCCTGGGATTTTGGGCACACACGCTCATGTGCCTGTTATGATTTTCATAGTCTGGTCTGGGATTTGAACTATGATTGGCTGTGTGAGAGTCCAGCACCTTAACCACTGTGACACCTGCAAGCCCCCGTAAATTATATTTGAACCTCTGAATTATTTCTTAAAACTAAATTTGAATCTACAATTATACCAAAATAAAATGTTTAAGAAATTAACTTTAATTTAACACATAATGTTATCTATTAGACATAATTACATAACTGCAAAATCCATTAGTTTTGTTTAAATAAATAAATAAAAACACTTATATGTACCCACACATAAGAATATTTAAGAAAATAATTGCTAATAAATATACAAATGTAAAAATTAATGATGAACAAAAAATTACATCATAAAATTAAAATAATAGGTGTGACTATCCTTAAAAGTCTTCCATGTAGTTAAGAGAAAAAAAAAAGTTTATAATAAAAATTTTCTGTCAAGTCAATTAATATTATGACAAATAAAACTGAAATATATTTATTATCAACAATTTTCTTTGAAAGACAGAAAAATTATGAAATATTTTTAGGAATTCTAATGCATGAGTAAGACTGAATAATCTTGAGGATAACTTCTATTTAAGTAATTGTAAGAACTGAGAAATAAAAAAATAAAGGTAAATGATGATAATTCTAAGCGCATTACTATCTATCTTGATGAAACTGAAAATATGTAATATTGTTTAATTTCCTATCGGCATCTTTAAATGCATGCAATAACCTCAGGAGATTTCTATTCTAATAATAGATTATCACAATGTGCTGGGCCACTGAGGAACATACTCGTATAATGAGTCCAAGCTAGATTCATCTGAGTCATAAAAATATAATGGTAATAATATAATGGTAATGATGATAAAGTGACTTGCACTGGGTCACTGTGGTGAGTCAGTAGCGAATGGAGTTGGAAAACTTAGGTGTTCAGCCTATTCGCTAAATCATGCTGCCTCTCTGATTTTAAACATTCAATAATAATGCATATTCATTAAACATGTAACAGCAAAAATTAAAAAGCAATATTTCCTGGCTGCCTAGAGGGAAACAAATGGTTTCCACTTCTGGTCATTTTCCTTCTTCAACTATGGTATTACCTTAGATATTAATCTCCTTTATTATCTCTGGAAATTCTTGGCTTTCACTGGCTGCCTTTCACCGGTTCTCTCTTTTGCTATGCTTAGACAAATAGTGAAAACTTACTGGTCTTAGCAAAATGAGAAGGTCGTTGTTCAAATTTGTTAAGGTTGCCATAACAATACCACAGATGAGGTGGATTAAACAATACAGATTTATTTTCTCACAGTTCAGGAGGCTGGAAGTTCAAGTTCAACATGTTGTGGGTTTCATTACTAGTGAGGGTGGTAAGGGACGTGTGTGCCAGGACTCTCCCCTCAGTGGTAGGTGGCTGTCTTCTCCCTGTTTTTTTCATAGCATTTCTTTCTGTGCTTGTTTGTGTTCAAATGGTTTCTTCTCAAAGGGACAGCAGACTCATTACATTAGGATTCACCCTAATAACTTCATTTTACTTCTACCTGGGTAAAGATCCTGTCTCAACATGATCACATTTTTGGGTACTAATGGTTATGATCTAAACATTTAAATTTTGGCGGGTGCACAGTTTAGTCCATAACAAACACAGAGCCCCAAAATGTTTCAGGAAGACATGAGAATGACAAGGAAAACAAGACAAACAAATGAAAAGGAAAAAAAAAAAAAAAACCCTAAATGCTGGAATCTGTAATTTTTCTTTAAAAACATCTTCAAATAATAGATTAAAATGGCTATTTTTTCAAAGGAAAGAAGCAAGAGATAAATTTAATTTTGATAGTTACTGATATATCTTTTAGCAGTATAAAGGGACATCAGCAAGATATCAGATGGATTATCCAGCATATAAAAGAAATCAGTGATTGAAATATAGTATACAATTTTACTAAGAATGGCTAGATAAACATTAACAATTTTAGGTAGAAAGTCAGTGGTACAGGTGGCTGTGAGGTGTAAAGGGAAGAAACATTTAGCAAAAAGAAGTTCTCTGTTGAAAAATATATGTGTGTATATATATAAAGTAAATCTGAAAATGAAAAACATAAAATTAACATTTTGGTAATTAGTTATACCCTTTAAAATATAAATAAAGACCTATCATATGTAATGAAGTCTGTAACATACAGCAGATCTCAAGAATTTTTTTTTAATCTTACATAATTGAAATTTCATACCTATTGACCAGAAACTCCCATTTTCTCTTCTCAGCCTCTGGAAACTACCATTCTAATATCTGCTTCTATGAATTTGGTTACTGTAGATAAATCAAAGGGATCATGTAATATTTGTCCTTCTGTACATGTCTGATTTTTATAAAGATATGTAAGAAGGAGAACCAGCTAATGATGTGGGGGTTAAGGTAACTGGATCCTCCATGACCTACTGCAAGGTTCAAGTCCCAGACCAGGAAGCTAGAGAAACACATTGGACATCTGTGCTTGTGTATTCAAAATCCCAAGAGAAGAAATATAGGAGAAGGTATATTGGTGTGGACATGTCCCCTTGGAGAATACTTCCTCTGTGTGTGTGTGTGTGTGTGTGTGTGTGTGTGTGTATCACTCCAGCAAGTGCACATGCTCTCTAGCAAATTTCTTAAATGCATCATATAATATTTTAATATTTTTCTAGAATGTACAGGAAATTAGTGCATGCAATATATACAGACTAATCCACAGCATCCTATCTTTAATTGTGGTTTCTGGTTCTCTTTTGGGACATTTGCTCTAAAGAAAAATATAGGCAATATTTATTTGGCACTACCTGCATTTATAAACAAAGACGGTTCAATTATTCATTGGAAAATTAATTAAATTATTCTATAGTGATTATAGAGAAGCTTCTTGAAAACAAAGTTTTAACTGAAAGCCTATTCATCTCACAATTAATTTGGATTTGATTGCTTCCTTAAAATTTTGAATGTGCTTTTATATGCATTATCAGGGTTGCTATTTATCCTGTTTTTCATAGAAAAATGTTTTGTGAGTCTTAACACAAGCCTGTAACTCTTTGAACGTAATACTAAAATAAAACATTTTTCAAAAATTTAAATTTAATTTTTTCTCAACTGTCTAGACAGTATGACAGACCTGAATTGACATGAGCCAACTTACAGACTAGTTTGAAAATTTATTTTACAAAGATATAGAAATAAGTTTGCTGCCATAGAGCTTACTGGGTCTATTTTATGGTAAATAAACTTAACATGGGGAACAAAGTGAAATAAAATTGAATTCTGAAATATATGTAGCCCCCAAAGATTTGGGATAAAATACAATATGCCTGTTTTCATAAAAATATGAAGATAGTGTGGAACCACCATCTTCCAGTAATTAACCAAAATGACGAACACAAAGGGAAAG
>NW_006159959.1:768037-774618 GCF_000334495.1 Tupaia belangeri chinensis
GATATATATATGTTCTCTAGACCTTTTGGAAAACATGGAGTGGTTCCTTTGGAAACATATATGTGAATCAACAAGAAAGGTGATAATGTAGACATCAAGGGAATGGTTACTGTTCAAAAATGAATGCCCCACAAATGTTACCGGGGCAAAACTGGAAGAGTCTACCATGTTACCCAGCATGCTGTTGGCATTATTGTAAACAAACAAGTTAAGGGCAAGATTCTTGCCAAGTGAATGAATGTGTGTATTGAGCATATTAAGCATTCTAAGAGCAGAGATAGCTTCTTAAATAGTGTGAAGGAAAATGAGCAGCAGAAGAAGGAAGCCAAAGAGAAATGTACCTGGATTCAACTAAAGTGCCAGCCTGTTCCACCCAGAGAAGCAATTGTGAGAACTTTGTGAGAACCAATGGAAAGGAGCCTGAGCTACTGGAACCTAGTCCCTATGAATTCATGGTATGATGGGTGTTAAAAATAAACTAATTTGTGGTCTATAAAAAAAATAAGGATATTAAAGCTGACAGAGTTTGAGTTGTTCAAGGTCACGTTATTTGCTTTAATCTTGCAAAGTACTTATTATCATTCCCATTGAGACATTGTCTTAGTCTATTTTCCGTTGCTATAATTGAATGCAACAGATTAGATAATTTATAAAAATATGTTTGTTTAGCTTATGGATTTGGAGGTCTAAAATCAAAAAATGCATATGGTGAGGGTCTTATTGCTGATGCAAAATGCAGATTCACCAAGAGGCCCAAGGTATCTCATGTAGAGAAGGAAAAAATATGCATCAGCTTTCTCACCCCTCTGTTTTTTTAAAAAAAATAATAATTAATTTTTTCCAAGAAAGAGAGAAAGAAGTACTTCTAACAAAAATTTTTATGGTATGAGTTAAATATTTTTTTCTACAGTGCATGTACACTAAGCAGAGAGGGAAAGAAGAAGAAGGAGAGAGGAGAGAGGAGAGAGGAGGGAGGAGAGAGAGAGAGAGAGAGAGAGAGAGAGAGAAGAAATCCCAAGGGGGATAAACCTGCTCCTTCTCCTCCATTCTCCTCTTAGGATTCTGTGCATACATACACATGCACCCCACACATTGTTCAAGCCTCCAAATGCAGTGTCCTTGTAGGATCCAGCCACCTAACCCACTATGCCACAAGATGGCCCAACAGTATCTTTATACCACAGTTCACCCTAGTCTTACTCAGCCTGGATCATAGGCATAAATGTCTGGCATGTTTAAATATTTCCTTGGATCAGAACCCAGGACCTTTTTGCATATAAATTCATTGTTTTCTCACTACACCATGACCTGGCTCTGTCTCTCTTCCTATAAATTACCAATTTTCAATTCTAATTACCTCCTGAAAATATCATCTTTCAATACAACAGTCAGAATAACTTTTCACATTCTTAATAGCTCAAAGTGGTAAAAATTGTCAACATGAGTTCAATGGGCATATTTAAAATAAAGCATTCATAGTGAAAGAACAAGACTACGAGTTCAAGTCATTTGATTATTACAGTTTTGTAATATATTTTGAAGTCAAGAAGTGAGATACCTCCTACTTTATTCTTTTTCCCTAGTACTGCTTGGTATTGGCACAAAAATAGGCATGTAGGCCAATTAAACAGAAGAGAGGACACAGAAATAACTCTCAAGATATATATCCCAACTGATTTTTTAAAAGAACTCAGGATAATCCAGTAGGAAAAAGAAAATCTCATTAGCAAATTATGCTGGAAAAACGGAATATTCACCTGCAGAAAAATAAACCAGGTACTCCATCTCTTACCATTAAAAAAATCAACTCAAAATGGAACAAAGATCTAAACCTAAGATCACAAAATATAAAATTACTGGCAGAAAACACAGGGGAAACTGTTACAGACGTTGGATTATGCAAAGACTTCTTAAATAAGACCCCTAAAGCACAGGCAATAATAATTAAAAAGCAACCAACAAACAAACAACAACAAAAAACAGGCAAATGGGACTATACCAGGTTAAAAAGCTTCTGAACAGTAAAAGAAACAATAATTGGAGTGAAGAGACAACCCTCAGAATGGGAGCATATATTTTCAAACTATTAGAAAATGGACTGATAACCAGAATACACAAGGAACTCAAGAAGTTTACCAGTTTAAAAAAAAAAATACACAATCCAGTTAAAAAGTGGGCAAATGAACCAAATACTCCAAGGAAGATTTATGAACAGCCAAAAAGTATATGAATAAGTGCTCAACATCTCTTATCATAAGAAAAAAGCTAATCAGAGCAACAGTGAGATACCATTTAGCTCTAGTCAAAATAGATAAAAAATACAGAACGATAAATATTGTTGAGGCTGTAGTGAAAAAAGAATCATACTACACTGTTAGTGAGAATGTAAATTATTGCAGCCATTGTGGAGAACAATAGGGAGATTCCTCAAAAAACCTACAAATATAATTACCATATCACCCAGTAATTCTGCTCCTGATTATCTAAGGATTGAAAAATGATCGGAGAAACACTTGTATATCTATGTCTATTAAAGCATTATTCACAATTGCTAAGACATGGATTCAACCTATATGTCCAAGAACAGAGGTATGGGTTTTAAAAATGTGGCACATATACACTATGGATACTATTCAGCCATAAAAAACAATAAGACTGTGACATTTGACACAAAGTAGATGAATATAGAAGATTTAATGCTAAGGGAGCAAGTCAGACTATGAACGTCTCTGCTTAAAATATACTTTAATATACACTGAATGTTTGCACTCCAGACCAAAACAGAAAGATTGAAAGGTATAATAACAAGGAAAGAAACTTAAGATACTGGAGACAATATAGGAGGGAGTGGGTAAAAGGAAGTGGAGGGAGAGGATTGGAAAAAAAAAATTAACGAACACAAAAAGAAAAGTTATCTGTTGATGATGTGTTTATTTGGCTAATATGCACTGTATTCATGCTGGGAAAGACCATTTTGTATGCTATAAAGATGGACCATGATTAAATGCAAATTTTAAAATGTATGGAAAGGGAACAGCAGGTGGCATAATGGTTACATTGCTTGACTTCCAGGGAGTTGATGGTGGTTCAAGTCCAGGACCTGAGGGTTGAAAGCTTTTGCCGAGCACATGTGCATGCTTGCTCAAAATTCAAGAAGAGAATGGAGGAAAAGAGATTATGGCATGGCCATTTTCCCGGGAGTTGATTTCTTGCTTTCTGTCTTTTTGTCTCTCTCTTTCTCTCTAGCAAGTGCATGTGCCCTATAGCAAAATTCTCTCACTAATAAAGGAAAAGTGAACAAAAAACAAAAATAATAGTAATAAAGAGTTTAAGTCATTTATTAAATGTACCATAGTGAAAAAGTGTAATGACAGTAGAATTTCTCAGTTACAATCAACTCATACTCTGTTTATTTTTTTTTTCTTCCAAATCACACTCTTAATAATATTCTGTTTTGCTTGTTATAGGTCTATTCAGGCTTTTGGTGCCCTTCTGAGTCAATCTTGGTAGAATATATATATCCAGGAATTTTTCCATCTCATCCAGATTTTCTTCTTTGTTGACATATAGTCACTTGTAGTATCCTCTAATGATATTTTGTATTTCTGTTATGTCTGTTGTAATGTGACCTGATTCTTTGCCAATTTGACTTATCTGATTCCTTTCTCTCTTCTTCTTAATGGCTAATGGTGTGTCAATCTTGTTTATCTTTTCGAAGAACCAGCTTTTGTTTTTATTTATTTTCTGCATAGTTTGCTTATTTTCTATTTCATTTATTTCTTTTCTACTGGCATTTTTTAGATTTTTTTGTTGTTGTTCTTTTTCCAATTCACTGAGGCTTGATGTTAGGTTGTCCTTTTGCCACCTTTCCATATTTTCTTGTGTGCACTAAGTGCTATGAACTTCCCTGTTATGACTGCTTTTGCAGTATCCCTTAGATTATGGAAACTAGTGTATTCATTATCATTAGTTTCCATGAATCTTTTGATTTCCATCTTAATTTCCATGCTACTCACACTGTTTCTAGAAATACGAAAGGGAGGAACCTTTCCAAATTCATTATATGAAGCCACCATTATCCTCATTCCCAAAATGGATAAGGATATGACAAAAAAGGAAAAAAAAAAAAATACACAATCCAGTTAAAAAGTGGGCAAATGAACCAAATACTCCAAGGAAGATTTATGAACAGCCAAAAAGTATATGAATAAGTGCTCAACATCTCTTATCATAAGAAAAAAGCTAATCAGAGCAACAGTGAGATACCATTTAGCTCTAGTCAAAATAGATAAAAAATACAGAACGATAAATATTGTTGAGGCTGTAGTGAAAAAAGAATCATACTACACTGTTAGTGAGAATGTAAATTATTGCAGCCATTGTGGAGAACAATAGGGAGATTCCTCAAAAAACCTACAAATATAATTACCATATCACCCAGTAATTCTGCTCCTGATTATCTAAGGATTGAAAAATGATCGGAGAAACACTTGTATATCTATGTCTATTAAAGCATTATTCACAATTGCTAAGACATGGATTCAACCTATATGTCCAAGAACAGAGGTATGGGTTTTAAAAATGTGGCACATATACACTATGGATACTATTCAGCCATAAAAAACAATAAGACTGTGACATTTGACACAAAGTAGATGAATATAGAAGATTTAATGCTAAGGGAGCAAGTCAGACTATGAACGTCTCTGCTTAAAATATACTTTAATATACACTGAATGTTTGCACTCCAGACCAAAACAGAAAGATTGAAAGGTATAATAACAAGGAAAGAAACTTAAGATACTGGAGACAATATAGGAGGGAGTGGGTAAAAGGAAGTGGAGGGAGAGGATTGGAAAAAAAAAATTAACGAACACAAAAAGAAAAGTTATCTGTTGATGATGTGTTTATTTGGCTAATATGCACTGTATTCATGCTGGGAAAGACCATTTTGTATGCTATAAAGATGGACCATGATTAAATGCAAATTTTAAAATGTATGGAAAGGGAACAGCAGGTGGCATAATGGTTACATTGCTTGACTTCCAGGGAGTTGATGGTGGTTCAAGTCCAGGACCTGAGGGTTGAAAGCTTTTGCCGAGCACATGTGCATGCTTGCTCAAAATTCAAGAAGAGAATGGAGGAAAAGAGATTATGGCATGGCCATTTTCCCGGGAGTTGATTTCTTGCTTTCTGTCTTTTTGTCTCTCTCTTTCTCTCTAGCAAGTGCATGTGCCCTATAGCAAAATTCTCTCACTAATAAAGGAAAAGTGAACAAAAAACAAAAATAATAGTAATAAAGAGTTTAAGTCATTTATTAAATGTACCATAGTGAAAAAGTGTAATGACAGTAGAATTTCTCAGTTACAATCAACTCATACTCTGTTTATTTTTTTTTTCTTCCAAATCACACTCTTAATAATATTCTGTTTTGCTTGTTATAGGTCTATTCAGGCTTTTGGTGCCCTTCTGAGTCAATCTTGGTAGAATATATATATCCAGGAATTTTTCCATCTCATCCAGATTTTCTTCTTTGTTGACATATAGTCACTTGTAGTATCCTCTAATGATATTTTGTATTTCTGTTATGTCTGTTGTAATGTGACCTGATTCTTTGCCAATTTGACTTATCTGATTCCTTTCTCTCTTCTTCTTAATGGCTAATGGTGTGTCAATCTTGTTTATCTTTTCGAAGAACCAGCTTTTGTTTTTATTTATTTTCTGCATAGTTTGCTTATTTTCTATTTCATTTATTTCTTTTCTACTGGCATTTTTTAGATTTTTTTGTTGTTGTTCTTTTTCCAATTCACTGAGGCTTGATGTTAGGTTGTCCTTTTGCCACCTTTCCATATTTTCTTGTGTGCACTAAGTGCTATGAACTTCCCTGTTATGACTGCTTTTGCAGTATCCCTTAGATTATGGAAACTAGTGTATTCATTATCATTAGTTTCCATGAATCTTTTGATTTCCATCTTAATTTCCATGCTACTCACACTGTTTCTAGAAATACGAAAGGGAGGAACCTTTCCAAATTCATTATATGAAGCCACCATTATCCTCATTCCCAAAATGGATAAGGATATGACAAAAAAGGAAAACTACAGACCTATATCTCTGATGAATATAGATTCAAAAATTCTCAATAAGATAACTGTATTCAACAGCATATAAAAAGTGGTGTTTATCACAACCAGGTAGGCTTTATTCCAGGGATGCAAGGGTGGTTCAACATACACAAAGCTATAAATGTAATACATCATATTAACAGAAAGAAAGGTAAAAAACCATATGATTATTTCAACTGATGCAGAAAAAGCATTCAGCAGAATAAAACATGGCTTTATGATCAAGACTCTCAGTAAAATTGGCATAGAAAGATGGTTTCTCAGCATAATAAAAGCCATCTATGAAAAACCTACAACTAACATTGTACTGAATGGGGAAAAACTGAGTGCTTTTCCACTAAAAATGGGTACAAGACAAGGCTGCCCACTTTCTCTGCTCATATTTAATACAGTACTAGGAGTTCTAGCCAATGCAATCAGACAAGAGAAGGAAATAAAAGGCATTCAAATAGGGAA
>NW_006159959.1:774764-785095 GCF_000334495.1 Tupaia belangeri chinensis
AATCTATAGCAGTTCTATATACAAGCAAGAAGCAGACAGAGACAGAACTGAAGAATGTAATTCCATTTACCATAGCCACAAGAAGTATAAGATACTTAGGAATAAAACTAACCAAGGAAATCAAAGACCTCTAAAAGGAAAACTATGAAAACCTTAAAAAGGAAACTGAAAAGTACACTAAAAAGTGAAAGGATATTGCATGCTCCTGGACTGGCAGAATCAATATAATAAAAATGGTAATCCTACCCAAATTAATCTACTTGTTTAATGCAATCCCAATAAAATTACAAGAGACATTCTTCACAGATCTAGAAAAGACAATCACATAATTTGTCTCGAATTATAAAAGACCCCATTTGATAAAGCTATCCTGTGCAAGAAGACTGGAGTAGGTGGCATCTCATTTCCTGAGCCAAAAATATATTACAAAGCTGCAATAATCAAAACAGCATGGTATTGGCACAAAAATAGAAATGAGGACCAATGGAAAAGAGAAGAGACTCCAGAAATAAACCCCAAAACATACGGACAACTCTTTTTTTTTTTTGCGTCACTGATTGAATCATGTTTTACAATGATCAAAGTATCTCTGTTTTGTTTTGTTTGTTTGTTTGTTTGTTTCTTTAACAAAGGGTACCAGTCAATCCAGTGGGAAAAGGAAAACCTTTTTAGCAAATGGTGTTGTAAAAACTGGTTATCCACCTGCAGAAAGATGAATCTGAACCCCTATCTGTCACCATTAACAAAAATCAACTCAAAGTGGATCAAAGATCTAAACCTAATTCCACAAACTATAAAACTACTCATGGAAAACACTAGGGAAATTCTGGGAGACATTGGAGTAGGCAAAGACTACTAAAGCATAGGCAATAATCCCCAAAATAGATAGGTGGAATTACTTCCATCAGATTAAAGAGTTTCTGCACAGCAAAGGACACTATAATTATTGTGAATCAATAACCCTAGGAATTGGAGAGAATATTTGTTAACTATGCTTCAGATAAGGGACTGATAACGAGAATACACAGGAAATTCAAGCAGTTTACCTGGAATAAAATGATTAACCCAATTAAAAGATGGGAAAATGAGCTAAATAAACAACTCTCTAAAGAAGACATAAGAACGGCCAAAAATCATCTGAAAAAATGTTCAACATCCCTCATTATAAGGGAGATGCAGATCAAAATCACAATGAGATACCACCTAACTCCAGTCAGACTGGTGGAGATTAAAAAAATAAATGATGATAAGTGCTGGAGGGGATTTGGTGAAAGAAAAACACTCCTACACTTTTGGTGGGAATATAAATTGGTTCAACCGCTGTGGAGAAGGACATGGAGGTTCCTCAAAGACCTTCAAATAGAACTACCACATAATCCAGCAATTCCACTCCTGGATATTTACCCAAAAGACAGGAGAGCACTCAGTCAGAAAAGTGCTTGCACACCTATTTTCAATGCAGCTTTACTCACGATTTCTAAGATTTGGAACCAACTCAAATGTCCACAAACTGATGAATGGATTGAAAAATTGTAGCATATATACTCCATGGAGCCATAAAAAACAAGTCCCTGGAATTTGATAGAAAGTGGATGCATATGGAAGATATGTTGCTGAGTGAAGCAAGTCAGGCTATAAAAGAGGAACGTTATATGTCCCCAATCTGCAGTAGAGACAGAAAGACTGGGGAACATAAACATATTAAAACTTGTAATAGATACTAGAGATAAAGGGGAAGGGGAGTGTGGGAGAGGAAAATCATAGGAAAGGAAAGTTGGGGTAAAATAGAGAGGTAAGACACTTGTGGGACTCAGATTAGGTTAATTATCTGTTGATGAGGATGTGTATTATAGTCTCAATTGGGCTAGACTGGGGTGTAAATCATGCTGGGTAAAGTATCTTCACAATCTAAATGATGTTTAGTGATTTAATGCATGAATAATAATAAAAAATAAATTAAAAAAATAAAAATCAAACAAAAACCAAACAAACAAAAAAGTAATATGCTCTTTTGCCTCTAATGCTTTTGTTTTCTGAAGTTTTAATCTGTTTATTTGCTGTTGGTTATTTTAATAGATTATAATATAGCTCCATGCAATTGCTAATATCTTTAACATGTTGAAAATAGAATTTTGTAACATATAAAGTAAATTTGCTAATAAATTATCTACATCAGGCTCTGTAAATCAGTGTTTGCTTGTTATAAAATGTCTCCATATTCCTTTCCGTTGCCAATGTCATTCTTTCCTATTATATTCTTAAATGTTCCCACCCATTTCCCTCTCTCTTTTCACTTACATGTGATTTTTTTTTATGTAATCATTTTCTCTGACTATACTATATGACATATGCTCGAATTATGTATCTTTTTTCTCAAATACTATTTTATTAGAAAGGGCTTCCTTGAACACCCTACATAAAATTGTTCCCTCTCCCCCATTCACACTCACTTTCCTCTCACTGTATTCTTTCCCAAATAGTAATTTCTACTTTAAGTTATATGGTAATATTACTTATTTATTAATTATCAAATTTTTCATCACTAGAATATCAGCCTCGTGAAGAATTTCCCGCTATATACTTTCTAATGTCAACTTATTACATGCTAAACACATGGTAGAAGGCATTTCCATTCCATCTCAAAGATCAAGGATTTCAACAATGTCTCTATTGTTATCAACCTCTTAACACATATATTTCGATCTCTTAGTGTCATCCACCATGCAGCCTGCTTTCCATCCTGTTGCTAACTTAATCATTTTAAAAATAAAGATGATCATTTTTAATTCTATACTCCATCTACTTCAAACACTTGAGTGGCTACTTGCTCTGAGCCCAGAAGTCTTTACAAACCAGATCCCTAACTTCAACTCAGTTACTCTCCTTTGCTTTCACTTTTTAATTCTATTTACTACAACCTCAGTAATGTTTATAGTTTCTGTAATACTGTTCCCAATGTTACCTTCATACAGGCCTTTTGTCTAAGTAAATTTTCTGCCTAGATAGACTCTATACTTCCTGCTACATACACTTTTACCTCAGATAATGTTGTTTGTTACAGGTCTAGTGTTTCATATCAGTGTTTTTAAGGCACATTTCTGTGATCCCTAGAAAGTATCAAATATTTCTAAACATGCTTCTGGAGTATCAAAAATTCTTAGTGCAGTTACCACAGTTCGTATTTTGCAAGTGTATGTTGGTTTCTGTGTGTGTGTGTGTATACTCATACGAAACTATTTGACAAATACTTATTTTGCCCATTGATCTGTATATCTCACAAGGGCAGGCATTTAATTTTCCTTTCACCACTATTTCTTCACACAATGCCTAACACACTGATAGAAACTCAAATACTTTTTAGAGTGAGAAAATGACTGGCTGAATAAACAAATGATATCCTGGTCCTCAAAACATCCATTCTGTAACATAAGAAAAGGAGGCTGAGCAAAGATATTGGTTCTAACTTCTGTACTTTCAAAAATGGAGTGTGAATAGGAAGATGTACTTAAAAGACAGCTTAACTTGTCACATATTTTTCTGCTATATGTTTTTCAATCCATTTACTATTCCACTGAGTTTATTCATGAAAGTATGATTTTTCTGATGGTTAGAAATATCTTGTGAATTTTGAGGGGTGGGAGCAAGGGAAGACATCTTGCAACTAATAGGAAGCATTTAAGGAAATAGCTTAAAGGTACATCATAAATAGCAGAAAAGTGTAGAACATATGAAATCTAGTTGACAGTATTATGCATTGGATTAAAGATCTTAATTCATTTATATTAAAGATTATCATTGAGAGCAGGCTCCATGTTGCTTGTGGTTAAGGAACTGGATCCTGATTCCAGTGAACACATGAATGTAGGGGACCAGTAGTTAGTGTAATAGTTATGTCACTGGACTCCCATGTAGTCGACCGCAGTTTGAGTCCCAGACCTGGTGGTTTAAAACTCACACTGGGCGTGTGTGCGTGCATGCCCAAGATCCTGAGAGGAGAATGGAGGACAAGGGATTGCGGTGTGGCCATCCCCCCTGAGGGGTGATTTTTCGCTTCTGTAGCTCTGTCTCTCTCTGTCTTTTTGGCGAGTGCATGCTCCCTATAGCAAAACCCTCTCAAGAAAATAATGAAAAAACACATAAATGTTCAAAATACTACTGAAATGGGACTAACATGTGGCATTGTGGTTAAGGGTGCTGAACTCACACATGGCCAACTGTAGTTTGAGTCCCAAACCTGAAGGTTTGGTTTCTCACTATCCCTTTCTCTCTTTCTCATGTGAAATATTAAACTAATACTAATAAATTTAGTCAAATAAAATAATTGTTTAGAAAAAAAATACTGATGAAATGGTGGAAAAAGGATTGCGAGGTGACCCTACATCATTGATGGGTGATTTCTCTCTCTCTCTCTCTCTCTTTTTCTCTTTGTCTCTATTTCCATCTCTTTCTCTCAGGCAAATGAACACACTTCTGCTAATTAAAAAATAGATTATTATCAAAGATTATAATTCATTCTTCCCTTTTGTTGTTTTTTGTGTAATTTGTCTTCCTTTCTAGTTGCCTCTTTTTGTGTTATGGTAATTCCTATAGTGCTATGCCTGATTCCTTTCTTTCTATCATTTGTATGTTTTGTTTATTTGTTTGCTTTATTGTTACCATGAGACTTACTTACAACATTTTGAGGTTATACTAGTCTATTTTAAGTTGATAGTAACGTAACTTCAATTACACATGAAACTCTAGACATTTATCCTTTCCCTCGCAATTAATATTTTAATGTCATAATTTGCATATCCCTAAACTGTTTATTCTTTGCAAAATATTGTAGTTATAGCTATTTTTAACTTTTGTTTCTTAGTCTTCATACTAGAGATAAGTGATTAACACATCACCATTATAGTACTAAAACAAGTTCCCAAATTTAGGTAAAGCTTTACCAGTGAGCTTTATACTTTCTTATGTTATCTTACTAGTTACTAGTTTCCACTGGAAGAATTTTCTCATCTTTTCCTTGTCAAGAAAATATATTTGTCTTAGTCCATTTTTGTCTTGCTAACTGAAAGATTATAACTGAGACTAAACAAATTTAAGAAAATAGACATTTATTTTGACTCACAGTTCTGGTGGCTGGGAAGTCCAAAGGCATTGTAAAATGTCAAAAGGCAGAATCTGTAATAGAACAGAACATGGTCTTATGTCCATGTAGCTTTCTTTTTGGCTGCTCTGATCTCATTCTCTCTGCTTATAAACCAACAGAACTCAGTCATGGAGGTTTGACTCTAATGACATTATCACACCCAAAGGTCCCTGGATGCCATGAAGGAAATATGTTTTCACTTAACATCTTTATAATACAGTCAATAAAATTGAGTCCTAAAATATGAATTTATGGGTGACATCCAATCACTTCCCACTAAAATCAAATTCCAAACTGAAAAATATTACAAGTAAAAGTCATTATCCAAACCATAACTACCTTTATCACCTTAGTTTCAATTTTTTAAAGTTTATATGTTATTTTTATTAATGATAGAGAGTACATAAACATACAGAGAAAGTTAAAGAAAGGGAAAAGCACATTCAATAGGGTTTCATCGCACCATGATCCACTTCTCACACCCTCCCAGCTCATCAGGACAGTGGACTAGCACGCGCACAGTCTGTTTCAGGCTCATTCATCCAGGAATCTGAACCTGTGGTCAGCCATGGCATTTTCAGCATTGCAGTGCAGCATGCTACAAACAGTGCCGGTAAAGTGGATATATTTCCTTAATTTCTGAAGAGCACCTTTGTATCATATTCTTGACTAGAAGTTTTTTTTTTTTCTTTTCCTTTTTTTCTTTTTTTCTTTCAGTGCTTTCAGTTTATTATCTCATTCTATCCTGGCCTCCAAGGTTCTGTCAAGAATTCTGCTTATAATCTCATGATTATTCCCTTGTAAATGCCACAGCAACTTTTTATTGTCACTTTTAAAATTCTTTTTGTCTTTTCCTCTTAAAAATGTTTTTATAATGCATTTTTTTGAATACCTTAAGTTGATGTTTTCTAGAAGTATTTCTTTATTTAATGTTATTTGTTATTATACTTATTTTTTTAAAAAATTTGACTAAAGAGACAGAGAGAGAGAAGAGAAAACTGAGAAAGCAAGCCACCAGGTCTGGGACTTGAACCATAGTCGACCATGTGGGAGTCCAGCACCTTAACCACTACACCACATGCTGGCCCCTTGATACCTTAAGCTGATTTTTAAACTTGTTTGAAAATCAAGTTTAAAAATCTATGGATCCAGATATAGATATGGCTTTGAAGACATGGGAAGTTCACAGCGAGTATTTCATGAGATAAATTATCTGTGCCTTCCCCTGTTCCTTCTAGAGGAAGATATTCCAAATATTTGAAAAGGATTCTTTACTATGTTTTCAGCTTTTGTCCAAAAACTTCTCTTCAAGTTCATGGATTCTTTCTCCTGTTTTATCTCACCTGCTATTGAAACTCTCCACCTTTTTTTTTTTTTTAAGAGAGTTTTTTTTTTTTTTATTTTTTTTTATAGGGTGTATGCACTCTCTTGACAGATAGAGAGACAGAATGCAAGAAATCATCCCCAGGGGGATGGTCACACTGCAACCCCTTCTCCCCCATTCTCTTCTTGGGATTTTGGGTATGTATGCACACATCCCAGCACGAGTTTTAAATCACTTCATCCAGGATTTAAACTGTAGTCAACTACATGGGAGTCCAGCAATGTAACCATTATGCCATCTGCTGGTACCTCTATTGTATGTTTTATTACATTTTTTTCATTCCTTATTTCCAAGATTTCTGTTTGGTTCCTTTTAGTGATTTCCTATTTTTGATAATTTCTTATTTAAAGCAGAATTTGTTTCACTGATTTCACTGGACAGTCTATATATGTTCTCTAGTATCTTGCAAAGGTTCTTTTTTTTAAGGTTTTTGCCATAGGGTGCACGTGCTTGCCGGAGACAGTGAGAAGGAAGGTGACAAATCACCCTCTGGGACATGGCCACATCACAATACCTTCTCTTCCATTCACCTCCTAGGCTTTTGGGCATGCACATACTCACACACCTGTCATGTTTTTCAGGCCACCAGGATCAAGAATTGAGCAGTAGTCAGCCACATGGGCATTCAGCACCTTAATCATCACACAACCTGTTGACAACACCTAGGTTCTTAAAGTTGTTACCTTGAATCTCTTTTCAGGCAGGGATGAATTACAGGAGAATTATTGTGTTCCTTTGCAGGTGTCTTGCTTCTATGTTTTCTCTTAGTTCTTGAATCCTTTTCTTTCATTAATGTCTATGCAGCTAGAACAGTAACCACCTCTTACAAACTTTACAGATTGGCTATTATAGAGAATAAGTTTCATCTATAAATGGATCTGAGCGTGCCTGTTTAGCAGGGTGTGGTGACTCTGCTCTCTGGGTGGATACAGTGATATAATGACGTGTTTGCAGGGTGTTTACTGTCAGAAAAAGTCGCTGAGGCTGTGAGAAAGTCAGTGGCCTAAGTTGGAGGAGATTGTAGTGGTGGTGGCAGCAACATGAGCTATTAGGGTCTTTTATGGCAACAGCTCTTATAGTCTTCCTATATGTAGTTTTTCTCCTAGGGAAGAGTCTCAGCTGAGAACAGACCCCTTGGCATCAGATCTATGGCCCATAGCTGGCTACACTAACTATGGGCTTCAGCACATATGTTATCAGAACAGCCACAGAACTGAGGGCCTGAACTCAGGGTGGCTCGGTCCTGGCTATAGGAAGAAGGAGATCTCTGGAGACTAAAGACCAAAGTGCTACAATTCAAATCCTAGAGCTAACAGCAAGGCAGCAACTCAGAGCCTGGAGATCACACACTGTACAGTGCTGACCCTGGACTCTGGGATGGTGGGACATGACAGTAGCCTGGACTCTACAAGGCCAGTGCAGAAACAACAAGGATTCAGGGACAGCAGGGGCATAGCTGTGGTACAGACCCTGGTGGGGGATGGAGGGGGAGCTGGAAGCAGTTTGGTATTGACAACACTCTCTGAGAGCACAAGACTCCATGGCAGGGAGGGAGGGAGCAGGTATAGAGTTTCCAGGAAGTAGGACGCAGTGATCCTTAAGCTCAGAAGAAGGGTGGGAGTTTAGTCAAGCCTCTGTATCCTAGGGAAGCAAGAAACCATGTCAGCTTGGCATGGGGGGGGCACAACTGCTAAATTGGTCATAGTTCTCTTTTCCTGGAAGTCAGAGCTCTGTGTTACCTGATTGAAATGATTTTTTATAAGCAAAAAATCATTCTACATCCAGATACGATAGGAAAATATTAAAGATTTATGGGCCTTCTCTACAACATATCAGATTATTGTATTTTGAGTTGATGTCTTGTTACTCCAACACATTGGTCTTACCTGAACCGAAACATTATTCCTACATAAGAGCTGATGTAAATGTAGAATTTCAGACTTGCCCCAGATTTATTAAATCCAAATCTGCCCTTTCACAAGGTTGTGAGTTGATTTGTATGCATATTAAAGTTTAAGAATCAGAAATCTTAAAGGTAAATGAGAAAGAGCAGGCTTTCTGCATAAAGTCCAATTTATGAGAATACAAAATAAGAGATCAGAAATATTGTGGAGTTATAAAAGAAAAAGGAAGTGTGTCACAAACACAAACCATATGAAAGATAAGCTCCCAAAATGCTGGATTTATATAAGTCCTAATATGGTTTTATTCCCTGTTTTCTTCCTGTCAGGAAATATAAATACCATCTTCTCAGATAATCAAACCACAAATCCAGGATTTATCCGTAATCGTTCTCTTTTTCACATCCTAAATTTAATCCTACAGTTAATTCTACCCCTAAATTCACATACTTTTCTTCACCTTCATTCTAATACTCAGTTCAAATTTGTCAAAAGAGATCTAACAGAAAAAAACTGACAGTTTTTTTTTTAATTTAGATTCAAAACGTTTCAGTTTCCCATAAGACTTTGCGGCATTAAACTCCACCTTAAACATTGCCCTATAAATAAGACAAAAAGAGATGAAATAAGTCAAAATTTAGTTAATAAAAAATTTTTAAAGATTTTCTAATAAAAGAAAAATAATAAAACACTACTTTTGAGTCTAATAGGTGACATAGCAGGTAAGGTGCAGGACTCCCATATGGTTGAGTGCGAAGCTTGAAAATCATATTGCGTGCATGTGAGGTGTCCTCAAGATCCTGAGAGGAGAATGGAGGAGAAGGGATTGCAGTGAGGACATCCCCTCCTTGGGGCTGATTTCTCACTTCTGCTCTCGCTTTCTCTGGTGAGTGCACACGCTCTACAGTAAAAACCTTAAAATAAATAAATAAAACTATTTTAAATGACAATTCATTAGTGGAGAAGACAAAAATCAAAAAAAATAAGTCTTTGTAATATAATTAATTTCTTTTTGTATTTCAATTTCCTTTATATTTTCAATCACTTATGTCACTCAGCTTATACAGTGAGTATTCCAACGTGTATACATTTCTCACCAGTCTAGTTGAGAATACTATACACATTATCTTAAACAGATAATAACCCATTTATTTGTCCCTTAAATGCCTTGCCTCTCTAATTTTTCTCCTTAATGTCTTTCCCCAGACTCTCCTCTTCCACCCACTCGTTTCCCACACTGTATCTGGTATTTGTAACCATTTTCTATGTTTCTATATCCTCTAGTCATTCAATTTTGGTCATAGAGTGAGGACACTTGGTATATATTAAGTGGAAGCATACAATGTCTCTCCTTCATAGCCTGGCAGATTGCTGCACACAATATAATTATTGAACTGAGTGTTTTCTAACAGTTGTTTTTATTAATTTGGTAAATGAATGTAATAGTTGCTGAGTAGGAATTGTTGTGGGGCTCAGAAATTGTGTTTAAAAAAATAATAAACTGATATATTAATAAATGACACCTTGTAAAGGTTGACAATATCAAAGAAACAAAAATTGTAAATTATCTTGAGAATTAGCTAAGATTTGTTATATTTTATACAAAAATAATTTATGTCTTAAGATCACAATATTTATTGAACTTCCAATCCTGCAGTGGTTTTAAATTTAGTCAGATGTACAGGTCATTCTGAGGTTGACATAGATAATCATAAAAAGGGGTATTTGTCTAATCTGCTAAAGGTCAAAAGGAATTTATAATACTAGTAAAATATGTAAGATATGAAATACTGTGAGGTTTGCTAAAATTGGAGTTTTCCCTTCTGTTTTAATTTTTGAAAAGTTTTATTTTATTTTATTTTATTTTAAGTTTGTTCATGATAAAGAATATGTGCACATCCCCAGGAAA